>NW_001854952.1:0-2486 GCF_000209125.1 Entamoeba dispar SAW760
TGCTAGAGATTTTCTTGGAATCCCAATCATTATGGAACCTTCATTAGTTGCTAGTGGATTTTTAGATGATGAAGTGTTAACAATGTATCTAGTATATTATGTACTTAAGGATAAGAATATTCGTGATGATGAAGAAATTAAATTTCTTCAAATTGATGTTATTTCTGTTTCATCACCAAGTCAATTAAGTAGATCAACAAGAGCACGACCAAAAACAATGAATTTAACCATGGCAGGTTCACGTCTTTCTGAGAAACTTGATTTAGAAGATTATGAGGAATTAAGTTTAGAAGATATAAAAGGAGATGAAACTAATGCAAGAAGTGATGGAGAGAAGGGGTTAGTTGAAGAATTTTCTAATAGAAGAGATGCCTTTAACAAAATGGGGGAAACAGAATTAGAACTAAGAAGATTTAAAGAAGAAAATGAAAGAATAAAAAAGGCACTTAAAAGTAAACAAAATGAATGTGTTGAAATGACAAAAAAAGTTGGAGAACTAAATGATTCTATTACTCAAAAAGAAAAGAATTATATACAAATGAGAGATGAAAGAGAAAAAATAGAAGAAGGTTTAAATAAAAAACTTCATAATATGTTTATTGAACTTAAAGGTATAAAAGAAGAACGAGAAAAATTAATAAATGAAAATACAGAGAAGGGAAATGAAATCAATGAATTAAATAAAAAAATAGATAACCTTCAACAAGAGAAAAAACAAACCAAAAAATCTTTTGATGAACAAATTAATTTTATGGAAGGAAGAATTAATACAATTCAAAATAGATGTGAAACACAAGTTAATGATGAGCGTATTATTAATGAAACATTAAAAAAATCTAATAATGCTTTTATCACGCATAATGCAGAATTAACGTCAAGAAATGAACTTCTTAAAAAGGAAAATGAAGAGCTGAAAAATGAAAATAATAAAATTAATGAAGAGCTTAGTCAAATTAAGTCATCAACAATAGGAGAAAAAGATGAAATTAATATAATAAGAAAAGAAAAGAACGAATTAGAAGAAATAATTAAACAACTAAAAAATGAAAATGAAAAATTAAAAACAGAAAAAGAAGAGTTACTTAAAGAAAAAGAAAATAATAAAAATGAAATTAAAGAATTAACATTAAATATCCAAGAACTACAATCAACTCTTAATAAAACTCAAACAGAAAATGGTATTAAAATTGCAGAGTTAAAAGAAAAATTAAAAGAGTCTCAAAAAGAATTAGAAGAAATACAAATTAATTTAAATCAAGAAAAAGAAATAAATAATAAATTAAATGAACAAATTAATATATTTAATAAAAAAATTCAATCTCTTAATGATAAAAATGAAGGATTAGAAAAATTAATTGTAACTTTACAACAAGAAATTGAAAACAGTAAAAAAGAAGTTGAAAATATGAAATATGAATTAGAACATTATAAAAGTGATGATAATGATAGAGAACATCAATTAGTTGATTTACAAACTGAAGTAACTCAATTAAAAGATGAAATTCAATCATTTATATTAAAACAACAAAAGGCTGAAGAATATATAAAAGAATTAGAAAAACAAATACCTAATCTTCAAAATGAAAAAGAAGACCTTTTACGTAATTTAGAAGTAGAAAAACAAAATAGAATTAAAGTGGAAGAAGAAAGTCAAAAGACTATTGCTGAATTTAAAAAAAATGTCGAGTTATTTGGTGTTCTTGATGAAGATGATCGTAAATCTTTATTTATAAGTATCGCATTAGCCATTAAACTTGCTCTTAATACTAAAGTTAGTAATGATTTAAGTATTACTGAATTGTATGATGAAATAAAAGAAAAAAGTGTTTTACTAAAAAATTGGAATAATTGGTTGTTTGAACGTCTGTCACATCCATAAAACAATTATTTTTGTTATTTATAAAATTGGTTTATGTTATTAGTAATACAATAAATTTGAAATAAAATTTTTATTTTTCATTAAATGAGGTAATGTAATATTTATAAAATTAGAATCTATTAATTCAAATAATTATTTTATGTTTGGAACTTATGATGATTCTCATATTAAACCTCTTTTTACTGAAGATGAAAATAAAAAAGAAAAACACACCAATTTAAGGAAATCTGTTACAGAATTATCTAGTGAAGAAATAAAACATTTAGATAATATTTATCAACAACTTATTAATACTAATTCTTTTCCTACTCTTAGTGCTCTTGAAAATCTTTTTAATGAAAATAGAATAACACCACATTTATTAACTATTGATATATTAAAAGGATCAGGATATATTGAACGTCGTATTCCTTTTGGAATAGAAAATGAAAATATTTCATTAAATTATAACTTTCTTGAAGATATGAAAATGAAAATTAAAAATACACCACCTCAATTAGTATTAACAATAGAAGAAATTGGATATCAAATTATTCAATTAAAAGGTAAAACAAAATGTTATTTTAAAGAAGAAATACCTCAAAACCTTCATTTTGGAAGATCAATA
>NW_001854952.1:2586-5917 GCF_000209125.1 Entamoeba dispar SAW760
CTTTTGATATTTATCAGATGCACTTCAACAATCAAGAATAATTGTTAAAAATGATAACATTGATCATGTCTCCTTTGTTCAGAGAGAATATGTTATTCAACGACACCTTTATGCAATAAGGGAAGATGGAACATTATTAAGGCCATTAATTAATGAAAATGGTATTTCCAATTCAGAGATGATTAATTGGATTATAGAAATAGTTCGTGGTATTTCTATAACAACATATCCACCAAAAAAAATTTATTTTGCAGTACACCAGTATTATAAATTTATATTTTCTGATCAACAAATACTAACAAACCTAAAAACAATTCCTGGAGGTGATATGATAAATGTAATTTATATAGAAGATGCTGTATATCCGATTATTCCAATTAACATCATTTTTAATAAAGTACTTGAATTAATCTTATTCAAAAATCAAAGTTTGACAGGTCAGATAATAGAAAATGAAATAAAGTATTGTCTAACACCAACACTTTTAAACACTCTTCTTTATGAATGGTATGAATTACGTAAATTAAAAGCTATTGATTATCGTGTATTAAAAAAACAAATTGATCAATTTACTTGTAAACCATCAAATTTTGTTATTATAAATGGAATAAAAGAAGGTATTGACTATAATGATCCACCAAGTACAATATTCAATTTGGATTGTGTCCCTCCAATATATAGACAAATAATGTTTGATTTATTATGTTCATCTCCTGAATTGAAAAATTGTAAATCAAAGAATGAACAAATAGAATTTATCTCAAAATATAAAAATAAATATTCTTTTAATGTTGATGAAATCTTTTTAAATAAAAAAGAACCTCAAAAGAGATTATTAATTGAATAACTTGGTAATGGTTATTGTCAGAAATTGAATAAATAAATTATTGTAATGAATATAAAATCAGTGCAATAACATCTAAGTTCAGTTGTTCATTTGATGATGATACAGATAATTCTTTTAAATTAAATTTAAATTGAATTTTAATTTCCCCTAATGTAGGAATAATGCAATGTGTTTCTACTACCTGATCATTTGATTGAAAGATTAAATTATAACGCGAAAATAATGATTGAAATTGATTAATATTTAATAGATAAGGTATTGTTGTTTGTTCTGGTAATGAAGAGGATATCATTGGAGTTGGTTGTTTAAAAAATTTAAGGAGAGTAATTGGTAAAGGTAATGAAACGTTGATTGAGGTTGAGTTAAAATGATAGTCAATTTGAAGTCTTGGAGGTTCAAGGAATGAGGTATTTAATTTAAATTGAATAATGTGATTCATTTGTTGATGAGATTCAATTGTTAATTTATCTTGTTGAAGAGAAGAAGTTAAACCATGTGGAACAATAACACGAACATTTACAGTAATAGGAAGTGATGATATATTACCATAGAATAATTGAACACCAACAACATTATCAATAACTTTACTTCTATAACCAATTTGAATATTTTGATCTTGAAAAATAATACCTTCATTAAGGCTCATTGTTTTTTTATAAATTATTTCAACTTTTTCACATAATCCACTTGGATTTAAAGAGTGAGAGAAGTGGAATTTAAATTGTTTCTTCATAACATTAGACTTATTAACAATTTTAGTCGTTGATGTTAATTTAAGAGACGGTGTTCCTTCTACTTCATTAATAATTGTTTTTTCTTCTATAGTTGTGTCTTTATAAATCGAAGAATCAATAACAACAGGAATCATAGAAGGATGTTCAATGAGATATAAACATTCCTTAATTCTTTGTTGTAACTCACAATTACTTGAGTATTGATACTCTATACAAATATTCATAAGAAGGTCTTTTATAGAATTAAATTTCTTTAATAGTTTCATTAAAGCAGTGATTATTCTAATTTTTGTAGAATCTTTAATAAATCTAAATTTTGAAATAAGGGTTTGTATTAATGATAAAATATCTTCACAATATTCTCCATATTCTCCAAGTATTAAACAACAAAGTTCGATAAAGTCATCACTTCCAAAATTCTTTTTAATAATTTTTTCTATTAACAAAATACAATATTTAGTAGCTTCTTGGTCATCATAAAGTTTTCTTAAGGTTCTATTCCATAATTCAAATGATATATAATTACCTCCATTAAAAGCAATACTCATCATAATATCAACATATTCTTTTCCTTTTAAATATTTCTCTGTTAAAATACATAATTTAAATATTAAATCTTCTTTTATTCCTATCAAATCTTCATTATTAATCATTTGATTATATACTTGACAAATATTTATAACATTTGAATTATCACACATACTAAATAATGTATCAATTACCCTTTTCTTTAATTCAATATCAAAACTATTACCTAATATTATTACTTTTGCAAATAATTTCTTAGTAGATTCTTTAAATCCATTTTGACTTGCAATATTTAATAAATCAAGAGTTAGGTAATTAATGTTAATGTCATTCACCGCAAGTAATTTTCCTAATAATGAAATTGATATGTTTGATAATCTTTTTACTTCAAATTCAAATGAATATTTTATTATTTCTATTTCAATAGAAAATATAATATCTCTTTGGCTTGATGGTATTTCAAAAAGAGAATCACTAAACCCAATTTGTAAAAACTCTTCACATAATGATTGGAATGAAACTATTTCTCTTTTTTCTATACAAATTAAAGGAATTAATTTAATTAAATCAATAACCAACCATGGCATACAGATCCCATGATACATTACTTCAGAAGTAGGTTCTGTTAATAATCTTTTGAAAATTTGAACTAAACTAAATGATAAACATTGATATTTCTTTAAATCAACTCCACTATTTTTGTCTTTAAGAATTACTTCGTATAATAATTTACATAATGATTGAATAACCCCTAAATCATTTTCTCTTTGAATTGTCAATTCAACTTTTTTAATAAATTGTGGTTCAAGATTAATTAAACTAGGAAAGAATTTGATCATCTGCTTTAAAACTAATAGCGCTTTCTTTCTAACTATTACTTCACTATTATTAAATGCTAATTTCATTACAATTTGTCCAACCACTTCTGCTATTTGTGCATCTGAAATAACAGCTAATGTTGATAGTGTTTCACAGATCACTTCATCCTTTGTATTTTGAAGGTCATGTTGCATTGTGTTGATCAGTAAACTACATGCTCCAGGTACATTTCTATAACAACTTAAAATGTTAGATATCCAGCATGTTTATAAATAAATTTTGATTAGCTAACAACATAATAACTTCACCATCCCATAATCTACCTCATACCCTAATGTACTGATAAAAGCAACTTATATGAACAATCATTCTATCATAAGCTGTTATCTTGGATTGAAATCAT
>NW_001854951.1:0-2506 GCF_000209125.1 Entamoeba dispar SAW760
TTCTTTATTTATTTGTTACCCATTCAAATACTTTGCTTACATCATGTTTTCTTTCATTTAACTGTATTATATTCATTAATTCATTGAAATTAATTTTCTTACCAAATGCCCTCTTCATTCTTTTAATTATTCCATTTGGATTCTCTTTTACTGCCTCTATCATTTCTCCTATTTCTGTATTTGATCTCCATTTATATTTTAAATATATTCTTAATAATTCCTTAGCACATTCATCTCGTGCTGACATTAATCCCATTCCTAATTCATTTATTGTAACATATAATCTACTTTTAGGGATGTTTCTACTGTATAGTTGGAGTTGTATCAATGACTTTCTTATTTGTTTATCTATATTCTCCAACTCACAAAGTTTCCATGGGACAATACAGAATCCATATCTTAATTTGGAGATTATATCGCTATTAATCTTTCTAATTGTATTGAGGCTGCTATATTTCATATTATTTAATGATGATAGAATAGAAGATACATCATTTAATATTCTTGTACAATATTTATTAATATTTATTTTATCTCCTATTTCAATACCAAGATATTTATAAGGGTTATCATTAGTTACTCTTGGTAATTCAGCTAATTCTCCATTTATCTGACCATTGATATTAGTCATTATCCCACTCTTTTCTACATTTATTTTTAGTCCTATTGCATTAAATATTTCTTTTGTTAATTTGTGGGCTTTTTCCATTTCTTCGAGGCTGTTAGTTATTATCTTTAAATCGTCCATATATAAGATGTGGTTTAACTGTACTTGTTTTTCTTCTCCATTCATTTTAATAGATAACTTATTAATTTGTTTATCTAATTGTTTAGATAATATAACAATAAATAATACAAATAATAATTTAGATAAACTATCACCTTGTATTATTCCTCTTTCTACATTAATTATACCTACATTTTGTTGAATATAATATAATTGGAGTTGTGTAATATTTAATATATATAATATACTTTTAATTACAACTAATGGGATGTTAAAATAAATTAAACATTGTTTAACCCATTGATGATTAATACTATCATATGCTTTAGAGACATCATAATATGTTTCTACCCACTTCCATTTAGCCTTGATTAATAACTGTTGGATTATAGTATTGTATAATAATCCTTCTTTTGATGCATATGTTTATTTTTTACATCCAATTTGATTTTGTGATAATTGTTTTTCAATTGGATTTAGCATCAGTTGGCTTTCTATCTTCATCTTTAATAATGATGTATATACTTTTAACAGACAGTTTAAACAAGTTATTGGTCTGTAATTTTGTGGGTCTAATTTATCTCCTTTCTTGTATATTAATATTGTCCTTCCTTGGATAAATTGAAGATTGATGTTAGTATGATTATACAACCATTCATTAAATAATTTTAATAAGAAATTCTTTGGTTGTTCTAAATATTTAATCCAGAAGCCTTGTATTTTATCAATTCCAGGTGCTTTCCAATTAGCAATGAATTTTATTGCATGGTTTAATTCATCTAGAGTGATTACGCACCTTCTATTATTAATTATATTTTCAATTAATATATCATATAAATTAATATTCAGGAAATCTATATTGGTGTTGTTTTCATAGATTCCTTTCCAGAAATTAATTGTAGTAATATTATCTTGATATTCATCTTCTTTAGGCTTATTTAGAAGTTGTCTCTTTCCATATTTTAACATTTTATAATTCCATCTTATTCTTTTCCAATTATTCTTTCTTACTTCTTTTTCTATTCTTTTCATTCTTTGGAGGTATTTGTAATAGTTTATTTGCTCCTTTGTTTTTACTTTAATATGATATATATCATATTTTTTAATATGTAATATTCTTTTTAATTTCATATATTGGTTATTATGGAGCAAGTCTCTTAATCTACATATTTTTGATTGTAGTATTCTTTCTATACTTCTCCTTCCACTTCTTTCTTGATTCTTATTAATAATGATGTTAATGGTGGAGGTTATAGTTTTAATATAATGGTAGTAATCATCTAATGTATTGATTACTATTTCATTTGTATTAATGATATTAACTATTTGATGTACTTTGTTTTTATTGTAATAATAATTAATAAATTGTACATCTTCTTGTTCTTTCATATGTTCTTCTTTAAATATTCTTATTACATCCTCTTCTTGTATTTCTTCTTTCTTATTTATTTTATTAATTCTTTTAATTCGATATCTTTCCATTGGTGTGTTATTAATTCTTCTTCCATTCTTCTATTGACTTCCCTTTTAATTTCATTCTTTATTTTATATGTTTTCTTTAATATTTCTTTATATTCATTAATATATTCTATTTTAATTTCAATTTCATGTATTAATCTTTTTATTTCTTCTTCTTTAAGTTGACTTCTTAATTTTATTTCTAATAACTTCAGTGCAAAACATTTATAGAGTGTTAGAATTTCTTCTTCTCTATTTGTTTGCTTCCCCCGTTTTTTTGAATGTCATGATCAGATGTGGTGATCTTCTTATGCTGAATCC
>NW_001854950.1:0-1950 GCF_000209125.1 Entamoeba dispar SAW760
TATTAATGTGATTAATACTTAGTACTTTTTATTAAAATTGACGACATTTAACTTCTTTCATTTGGTTTAGATAAAAATAGAATAAATTAATATCTCAAATACATGACGATCACAATTAATAATTTTTATCTTTTTGCAGAGTGCTTTTGAAGATAATTGATATATAGTACTTTATATTAAAATCATAAAAAGTGCACCTTTTTTCAACAAATTTGTTGAATTAATATCTCTGCTACAACCTCACCATTTCTGATAAAACTTTATTTTTTGGAGGATCCACAGAACGATATTGGATACCTAGTACTTTTTATTAAAATCAAAAAAGTGCACCTTTTTTCAACAAATTTGTTGAATTAATATCTCTGCTACAACCTCACCATTTCTGATAAAACTTTATTTTTTGGAGGATCCACAGAACGATATTGGATACCTAGTACTTTTTATTAAAATCAAAAAAGTGCACCTTTTTTCAACAAATTTGTTGAATTAATATCTCTGCTACAACCTCACCATTTCTGATAAAACTTTATTTTTTGGAGGATCCACAGAACGATATTGGATACCTAGTACTTTTTATTAAAATCAAAAAAGTGCACCTTTTTTCAATAAAATTGTTGAATTAATATCTCTGCTACAACCTCACCATTTCTGATAAAACTTTATTTTTTGGAGGATCCACAGAACGATATTGGATACCTAGTACTTTATATTAAAATCATAAAAAGTGCACCTTTTTTCAATAAAATTGTTGAATTAATATCTCTGCTACAACCTCACCATTTCTGATAAAACTTTATTTTTTGGAGGATCCACAGAACGATATTGGATACCTAGTACTTTTTATTAAAATCAAAAAAGTGCACCTTTTTTCAATAAAATTGTTGAACTTGTATCTCATCTACAACCTCACCATTTCTGATAAAACTTTATTTTTTGGAGGTCCATATAAAGTTACTAGATACCTAGTACTTTTATTAAATCAGACGCATTTACTTCTTTCGTCTATTTAGACAGAAACATGTCAAAATATCTCAGATAGAAGCGACAGAATATATTTTATCTTTTGTAGAGTGCATATAATGTGATAATACTAGTACTTTTATAAAATGACGACATTTAACTCTTTCATCTAGTTTAGATAAAAAAGTTAATATCTCAAATACATAACTATCATAATTAATAATAATTATAGTTATGAGTAATAAACTATAATGTGTTTGATATTTATTACTTTTTAAAGAAATATAGATATTTAATTATTTATTGATTTTTTAACTAATATAACACTTGAAAAATATTTTATATAATTTTGAACGTAATTTATTTGTGGTATGAAATATTATATTATTATATATTTTGGTACATGTAATTTATTGTTATAAAATGTTATAAAAATTGAGTTAATAACAATTTCTATTTTTAATGAATTTTTTGTTATTCTATTTTTAGAAATAAGATAAATTCAAATCATTCTTGAATTTTTTGTTTTTAAATTTTTGAAAATTCTATGGAAGTAATTTTCTTCATTTTCGAATTTGGAAAATTTTATGACATATTATGTTCTATTTTTAAAGTAAACTATTTTCAAAAAATTTTGTTAATTATTCAAAAATTCTATTTTTAAAAGAAAGAATTCCCATTTTCAGAGTAAATTTTCTTATTTTTAGAAGAAATATCTTTAGAATTTTTACTTTTAGAAAATACATTAAAGTATCAGTAAAATATAATAAATAATATTTTAATAATTTTTAATATCAAATAAAATAACTAGTATAAAAGAGGGTATTAAAAGACTTAATAATATTTAAATTTAAAATGTCAAAAAATTGGGTATAAACCCAATAAAGGACAGATGAGAAAAGAAGAAATAAATCTTCTGTTGAAGAATTTCGAATTAAATAATTCGAAAATTCAAAATAGTTTTGGGTCTCAAAAAACCCACGAGAAACA
>NW_001854949.1:0-2198 GCF_000209125.1 Entamoeba dispar SAW760
GATAAGATATAAAATAAACAGACTAGGAATAATAATAAAAGTACATAGTCATATAATAATATAATAATATAAGAAAATATATGATAGTCATAGTCATAAGTAAGTAGGATAACGGTAGGTTCATATCAAGTAGGATACACCCGTTCCCATCCGAACACGGAAGTAAAGATGCTTAGAGCCTGATCAGTACCATTATGTTCACACAGATGGGAACGTCAGGTAATCTACCTTTTTGTTTTTATATAGAGAGTTTTTTTTTAAATAAAGGAATAAAGGAATAAAGGAATATAGAAATATAGAAATATAGAAATAAAGGAATATAGAAATAAATACATACATAGATATATAAATAAAGATATATATAAATAAATAAATAAAGAAATATATATATATATATAAATAAAGAAATATATATATAATAGAATATAAAGGTTATAGAAGTTGAAAGGGATTAAAGTAAAGTAATCTAGTCAATAAAAAGACGAGCTTGGCAGGGATCGAACCTGCAATCCCCAGATTCGTAGTCTGATGCGTTTCCATTGCGCCACAAGCCCTATAACATTCATAAAATACTGGGAAGATAAAAAAAGGGATATATAAGTTATATAAATGTTATAAGTTATATAAATGTTATAAGTTATATAAAGGATATAAGTTATATAAATGATATAAGTTATATAAATGATATAGATATGATATAGATATAGATATAGATATGATATATAAAAGACATAAGAAAGATAAGATATAAAATAAACAGACTAGGAATAATAATAAAAGTACATAGTCATATAATAATATAATAATATAAGAAAATATATGATAGTCATAGTCATAAGTAAGTAGGATAACGGTAGGTTCATATCAAGTAGGATACACCCGTTCCCATCCGAACACGGAAGTAAAGATGCTTAGAGCCTGATCAGTACCATTATGTTCACACAGATGGGAACGTCAGGTAATCTACCTTTTTGTTTTTATATAGAGAGTTTTTTTTTAAATAAAGGAATAAAGGAATAAAGGAATATAGAAATATAGAAATATAGAAATAAAGGAATATAGAAATAAATACATACATAGATATATAAATAAAGATATATATAAATAAATAAATAAAGAAATATATATATATATATAAATAAAGAAATATATATATAATAGAATATAAAGGTTATAGAAGTTGAAAGGGATTAAAGTAAAGTAATCTAGTCAATAAAAAGACGAGCTTGGCAGGGATCGAACCTGCAATCCCCAGATTCGTAGTCTGATGCGTTTCCATTGCGCCACAAGCCCTATAACATTCATAAAATACTGGGAAGATAAAAAAAGGGATATATAAGTTATATAAATGTTATAAGTTATATAAATGTTATAAGTTATATAAATGATATAAGTTATATAAATGATATAAGTTATATAAATGATATAGATATGATATAGATATAGATATAGATATGATATATAAAAGACATAAGAAAGATAAGATATAAAATAAACAGACTAGGAATAATAATAAAAGTACATAGTCATATAATAATATAATAATATAAGAAAATATATGATAGTCATAGTCATAAGTAAGTAGGATAACGGTAGGTTCATATCAAGTAGGATACACCCGTTCCCATCCGAACACGGAAGTAAAGATGCTTAGAGCCTGATCAGTACCATTATGTTCACACAGATGGGAACGTCAGGTAATCTACCTTTTTGTTTTTATATAGAGAGTTTTTTTTTAAATAAAGGAATAAAGGAATAAAGGAATATAGAAATATAGAAATATAGAAATAAAGGAATATAGAAATAAATACATACATAGATATATAAATAAAGATATATATAAATAAATAAATAAAGAAATATATATATATATATAAATAAAGAAATATATATATAATAGAATATAAAGGTTATAGAAGTTGAAAGGGATTAAAGTAAAGTAATCTAGTCAATAAAAAGACGAGCTTGGCAGGGATCGAACCTGCAATCCCCAGATTCGTAGTCTGATGCGTTTCCATTGCGCCACAAGCCCTATAACATTCATAAAATACTGGGAAGATAAAAAAAGGGATATATAAGTTATATAAATGTTATAAGTTATATAAATGTTATAAGTTATATAAATGATATAAGTTATATAAATGATATAAGTTATATAAATGATATACATACGATATCGATATAGATATTGATATGAT
>NW_001854948.1:0-1053 GCF_000209125.1 Entamoeba dispar SAW760
GGTATGTGTATCACACTGGGTAGTAGATTAACATACTGAAATTTCGTGAAAAATGAGACATTTTTTGGTCAATTTTCATCCTCAAATTTTTTCTCTCTTTTTGTTTTTAGATTTTTCATTTTTTTTTGAATGGCCAAAAACCTCGTCATTTTTCACGAAATTAAAATCTTTGCATCTCTGATGGTCCTAGATTAACATATTTGAATTTCGTGAAAAATGAGACATTTTTTGGTCAATTTTCATCCTCACTTTCTCCAATTTTTTCTCTCTTTTTGTTTTTAGATTTTTCATTTTTTTTTTGAATGGCCAAAAACCTCGTCATTTTTCACGAAATTAAAATCTTTGCATCTCTGATGGTCCTAGATTAACATATTTGAATTTCGTGAAAAATGACATGATTTTCATCAATTTCATCCTCCAATTTTTTCTCTCTTTTCTTTTTTATTTTTTTCTTTTTTTTATCCATTGTTCATGATCATCCAAAATCATCATCATTTTTGCTACGCTTGAAATCTTTGCATTAGAATCGGTCCAGAAACACAATATTTTGAAATCGTGTAAAATGTTCTTACTTTTATCAATTTCATTTCTTCATTCAATTCTTTCTTAATTCTTTCTTCATTTTTCAATTTTCTAAATTCACTATCATTTTTGCTACGCTTGAAATCTTTGCATTAGAATCGGTCCAGAAACACAATATTTTGAAATCGTGTAAAATGTTCTTACTTTTATCAATTTCATTTCTTCATTCAATTCTTTCTTAATTCTTTCTTCATTTTTCAATTTCTAAATTCACTATCATTTTTGCTACGCTTGAAATCTTTGCATTAGAATCGGTCCAGAAACACAATATTTTGAAATCGTGTAAAATGCTCTTACTTTTTATCAATTCACTTCTTTATTATTAACATCATTTGTTTATTTCTTAATTTCATTTTGTTTCATTTTTATTTCCATTTTCATCTACTTTAATCTCTAAATTTATTTTTATCTCACTTGCATTTCCTCATTCTCAATTTCCTCATTCTTAGATTCCTCATTCTCAAGTCTCTT
>NW_001854947.1:0-1700 GCF_000209125.1 Entamoeba dispar SAW760
TTGTGATTTATAATATTGTCAACATTTGAATACAACTTATTAATCATCGTTTCATACACACTAGATTGGTTATTTTCTATATTTTTGACATTTCTAACTCTCTAAATTCACAACAATATCATTCTTTTATATTTTTTACAATTCATCATTCAAATTTCAAAAAATATTATATTAACTGATAAACTATTTATTTTCAATAAAACAGTTGATAGAGAATGTGTTATTTTACAATACAATAAATAAAATTGTTTGTTTGTAATGTGTCAACTAAATACTAATCACTTTATTCATGACTAACATTGTTTGAACATGTTTACTTCTGATGACACTTTGAACAAAATATAAAATTTCAATTGAATTAAAAAGAAGAATAATGAATTTGAATAAAACAAAATCACAAAACAATGCAAATGATGATATAAATTAGAATTTCAATACAATGTTATGAGAAAGAAGAGATGAGTGAGATGATATTGAATAAAAGAGAATGATGAAATTTAAATATAAAATTATTCATAAAATTAAATTGTATTTACTTCAGAAATAATAACACAATAACATGTTTAATATTTAAATTAAATGAGTATCAATATTTAGATGAAAATACTCATGGACATTATATAAAAATATTCATTTCACTTTTATATTAATCACTGTTCATTAATTGTTTACATCATATTCAATACAATATTTATTATTTTATTATTTAATTGATATATTAACAACAATGATAAGTGTTAATAATATTAAATAAAACAAATATGAAGTGATTATAAATGAAAAGAATAAATAATAACAGATATAAATACAGAGAATATAAGTAATGGTAAATGAATTATTTCATGATTTTATTAATCATTTACAAATGAATTAATATCATAACTAACATCTATTAACAATATATGATATTAAAATATTTCATATTTATAATAATTAATGATTAGAATATCTCAATTTAAATATTTTTTATCATTCATTAATCAATATAATCTCATTATTGAAGTTACAATTTATTATTTTAAATATTCATTTGAATTCTCTTTCATTATTTCTATTGTTTCTTTTATTTCTTATTTGTTTTTATCTATTTCTATATCCATTATATCAATATGTATTTTTATGACATTTATGATATGATTGTATTTATTCTATCAAATGAAATAGAATAAAATAATGATGAGATAAATCATACCAATATTCATTAAAGTATTATATGAATATCAAATGTGATGTTATATAATAATTATCAATTTTCAATACAGATAATGTACTTCAATCATTCTTCTAACATTTTACTTCTTATTTGATAATATTTATCATTCATTTATCATGTATCAGTTATATTTTGTTGTTTCTTTTCTATCTTATGATAAAAAATAAGAATGATAAGAATATGAACAATAACAATGAAAGAAGTGAATAAAAAAAGAAATATGAAACTACATAAGAATTAAACAATAAATTAACTGAATAATAATCTCATTTTAACTAAATAACAATCATTACATTAATTTAATGAATAAAATGAAATGATGTTTATTAAAATGATAAAATAATAAATAAATGATGTGTTATAAATGTGTATTTAATTATTTAATCATCTGATTTTAATCTGATATTCATTAAATTAAAATGGATGAGTTAATAAACAAGAACACTCATTTCTTTAAAGAAGAAATAGAAACACTCCAAATATCAAC
>NW_001854946.1:0-3629 GCF_000209125.1 Entamoeba dispar SAW760
TATAATGCACCTAATTCTGAAGTTTGGAATCTTGCTAAAACAATGTCAGATGCATATGAAAAGAAAATATCAACAATGAAATTTTCTAATTAAGTAATTTAATTTGAGTTTTTTTAGTTTAAGATTTTTTCATTAAAAAATAAAATTTCATTTTTTTATTTTACTTTCAAATGAAAAAAGTTTCATATGAATACCAACCAATACAAATTAATTCTTTCTCTATTAGTGGAAATCTTCCTATTGGAACATTAATAATTAGTAATGAAGAAATAATAGAATTAGAAAGACAAGAGAATAGTATTATAAAACAAATTAATATTGAAATAACATTAGAAGAAAGTTGTAATGGTAAAGAAATTTTTTTTGATTTTAAAAATGGAAAAATAGAAACTAAACAAACTGAAAGAAATGAAAAAATACAAATAGAAAAAGGAGTAAAACAAGGAGATATTATAAAAATAAAAAAATTTATTACAACATATTATTTTATGATTGAAATTAAACCATCACCACAATTTGTTATTGAAGGAGACATTGTTTATACTTCAGTATTTACATTAGAAGATAATAATTATTCAATTTTATTACCAAATGGAAATATTAAACAATTACATTTACCACACATAACACAAAATTCTCTTATTATATTAAAAGAATGTGGAATATTTTTAAAAAATAAACAACGTTATGGAGATCTTTATGTAAATTTTTTACAATACAAAAATATGCAAATTTTTAGAACATTAGAAGAGTATAATCTTAATTATTCTTTTAGAACTTCTTTAGAACCTCTTAATAAAACACCCACAACTTTTATTTCTATTCAAAAAAATGAATTATTAACATATCAACCAATTTTAATTTTAAGAGAAATAGAAGATAACAACTCATTTATTATAAAATATAAAAAAGTTTATTTAATACCAAAATACTCACAAATACCTTATTATGTTTGTTTCAAAAATGATGGAAATAAATCAATAAATATGTTACAAGGTGATATTGTCTTTAAAGTTATTCATTAATATTCTTAAATAAAAAGAAACTTCTTAAATAAAAAGTAAAAAAATTCATTTTTTTTTTAAACTTTAGTTGCAGTTAACACTTCAATGTTCATTTCTTTGGTTGAAATTTTCTTCATAAAATTAACAAATTGAGCAAAATGAGTTGTTTTCATATGTGCATCTAACATCTCTTGTGATTCCCATTCTTCAATCATAATGTAATGAGTGGTATTAGTTACTTCATTTACAAATGAATATGAAAGACAACCTGGGTCTTTTCTACTGGCATTAACCATTGTAGTTACTTCAGCAAGTAACTCAGGATCTTCTTTTAAGTACATATGGCAATGAACAATAACAACCATCAACTGAATAACAAGTTCTAATATCCTTTTTTAATCTTATCATTTTAGAACAAAACGAAAAATTTTCTAATAATAAAATAAAATAGAAAAGGAACTTCAATCTTATTTTGTTGACGTTTTTTATTTTATTATTTTTAATTGAAGTTTTATTTCTTTTTCTTGTACTAGCTTCTTCTGATCTATTTCTCTTTAATTAATGTAAAATGTATTCTACGAATTATAAACAAAAAAAAGTAATTTCAAATTATTTATTTTGTTTTAATATTTCGGTCAATCTGGAATTCACAATATTTTGTGCATCTAATACTGCTTGCATCGTTTGCCCAATTGTAATAGGTCCATCAACTTTATTATCCAGAAGTGTTTCACTAGAAGAATTAACTGAATTGCTCAATGTGATTTTAACGAGTGGGTTACTCATAAGTTTGTTAATTATCAAAAACTAGTTTTCAATAGTAAAAGAAATAATAAAGTTTTATCCCGCTTTTAGTCTTATCAAAAGAACTTAAAAATCATTCATGAAATCTAGGTTTGTATGATCATCTTCTCTGTATTAAATCTAAAAAACATAAAGAATTACGAAATTTATGAGTAGACAATCTGTATTTTCTAAGTATGCAACTAGATTTAACATTCTTTTCCCACCTCAGTCATCTAAACAATTAGAACAAAGAATGGAACAAATAACAAATGGGTCTCTTCTTGAACAACAAATATTAGCATCAAAAAAAGATGAAAAGAAAGAGGTTTCTGTTCAAGAAGAAAGTTTTTCTGGAATTCATGAGGAAGAAAATAAACCAGAAACTCAAACGAATTTATGGGAAGGTTTTGCTTTGAGAAATGAAAAGTTATCTGAAAAGGTCTCAGAAGAAAGTAACCCTATTTTAAGAAAACAACCAAAAAGAACTTCTGTTGTTGAACTTATTGGTAGTTCAAAACCTGTTGTTCAAGAAAATACAGATGGGCACAGACTTACTGTTTTTATAAACAAAAAAGATAGTTTTAATGGTGGAGATTCATTTGGAGATGCTCTCATCAATGCACCAATTTCTGTACCTCCAAAAATGTCTATTGGAGATTCTAATGAATTTACTGTTCAAAAAAGAGTTAGGCAAAGTGTTTTTGAAAGGGAAGACAAACCCAAAGATACTACTAAGACAGTAGAGTTAAATGTAAATACTAGTTCTGTTCCTGCATTTTCAAATACATTTGCAGACTTTAAAATTCCATCTCAAGGAGATTTTAATGGGCTTTCATCATTTGGTTCAGAGACAAATCAAAACCAATCAAATCCATTTGCCTCTGGGACTTTTTCTTTTGGTAGTCTAGGACTTCAAGCTGAACCTCCTAAAGAAAAGATTGAAAAAGAAGTAGAAGAGCAACCACAACAAGTTACAAAAGAAGATACACAAAGTGGACCTTTTGAAAATAAGTATTATACTCCACAAAAACGTGAATTTGTTTCATTTGAAAAACCAACGATTCCAACAGAAAAAGAAGTTCCTGCACTTACTGCAAAATTAGAAGATGAAAAAGTGGTTGAAGAAAAAAAGATTGAAGTAACAAAAGATGGATTCAAATTTGATTTTGGAAAGAACGAAACAGCAAAACCTGAAAATACATCAAATGTATTTTCTTTCGGAAATATTGATTTTGGAAAAGGGCTCAATTTTGGTACTTCTTCTAATGTTGAAAAAACAAGTGAAAATGAAAAGGGAAAAAAAGGTAACGACAAGTCAACGGAACAAACTAATACTACTTCTACTCCTTTCACTAATTTCTCTTTTAATGGATTCAATAGCACTGATGAAACCAAGAATAATGAGAAACCAAAAGAAGACAATCAACCAAATAATATTTTTGGAGGATTCTCATTTAACAGTTTAGGAACTACTGACAAGAAAAAAGAAGAAAAGTCTAAAGAAGAAAACTCTTCAACTTCTATCTTTGGAAACTTTTCATTTAATGGTTTTGGAACCACTGAAAAGAAGCAAGATGAACCTTCTAAAGAAGAACAATCTTCAAAAAATTTATTTGCCAACTTTTCATTTGATGGATTAAAAGGTAGTGAAAATAAGGAAGATAAAAAGGTCAAAGAAAACAATTATACAAATACCAGTTTTGGAGGTTTTGTATTTACTGGGTTTGGAAACAATGAAAAACCTAAAGAAGAAACTCAAAATACTACTAGTCCATTTAATAATAGTTCAAGTACAACCAATGCATTTAGTTTTGGAAGTAGTTCTAATTTATGAAACCC
>NW_001854946.1:3729-4953 GCF_000209125.1 Entamoeba dispar SAW760
TGAGCACACTTAGTGTGATTAAGAATAAACAAAATAACAAGATTCAACTAAATGTTATAAACACTGCTACAGGGTCTCCATTTGTTCTCTGTTATTTACAAAAGGGAGTTGTTTCTGTTAAAAAAGCAACTTCAAACAGATGCGTGTTCAAGTGCTTTGAAAAGGATAACGTAACAAATAAGATTGTTCCTAAATATTACACACTATGTTTTACTTCTGCTGAAGATAATGACAAACTTATTGGAATTATTGAAAAGCTTTAATTGATTTGGTTTAATTTAGATTAAACATAGAAGTTATTTTCAAGAAAAAGTTTATTATTAGTTTTATTTTTAATCACAAAGAAAAAAATCTTTTTTCTTTTTAAATTAAACTTAGAGTAATGTCTTAGCTCATTTACTAACATGCTTATTATGAGAATCATTGGTCTTGTTACAAACTATTAATGCTAGGTGTAAATAGTATTATTTACTTCTTAATCGGTTTTCTTTTATTATTTTCATTTCTTGTTTTATTCTTATTTTTTCTTTTTAAGATTCAAACGCAATAACAAAAAACATCAATATGAAAAATAACATTATTGGTATTGATAATGAAAATCTTAATATTATCATCATTCAAGTTAAAGAAATGAAAATAAATCAAATCATAATTTAGAATGAAAGATACATAAATTATGATAATATCATCATCACATGGATGATTTAATTTTAATTATAATGAAAATAAATAACTAGAAATCAACATGAATTGATATTATATATTTATATTAATTGAAGAGAATATCAACGTCAAGAAAATATATTCTTAATATATTTAATGAATTGTTAAATTTCAATGAATTCATCAAATTAAATATGGTAAATTGAATAACAATATTAATCAACAAATGAAGTGATATGAATAATGTTATTAATTAACATCATATCAATTGTATAAATGTAATTATGAAAATATTTATATCATTATTAAAAGATAATATTCACAATAGAATTAATATGATTAACGAATCATTTAAAATTATTAAAAATCAAATATAATGTAAATTATAATCTCTTGATGATAAATAATAAATAATGAATAATCATATATTAAATCAACAGAAAGAAGAGAAATACAAATATATATTCATATTGTGATATTAATAAATTATACGAATCAATAAATCATGAATAAATAATATAAATATTAAAATAATTTAATATAGAATGAATCAACATAAAT
>NW_001854946.1:5053-11272 GCF_000209125.1 Entamoeba dispar SAW760
ATATGATAAATATAATGAATAGAATCATATGATATAAATATAAATAATATATTAAAATGATTAATTTTACATTATGATTCATTAACATCTCTATCATCATAAAATGAATATAATTTATCAAATCAATGAATATAAGTTCAATAATATAAATCATATATTATATAATGATAAAATGAGAATGGTAACACAAAGTAATGAAGAAATGAGAATAGTCAACATATAAATTAAATAAATAATAAGTGAAATAAAGAAATGAAAGAAAATAAAACAAGAAATAAATAATATTAATCAAATACTATCTTGAAATGAAAATATCAAATAATTGAAAGAGATGAAATGTATAAAATTTAAATATATGATAATCAGATGAAATTAATAATATATTCAATTATAAAATCATCAAATAAAAGATAATGAAGAAAATAGATGAAATAAATTATGATCAATATAGTAATAAAAGATATATTACAAGAATTAACAATGAATTAATTAATATCTTCATATATTCATTATCAGTAATAAAATAGAATGTAACTTAGATAAAATTGAAATTGAGATAATAAAATAAATAATAAATATAAAATATATTAGTGTTAATAACTCTAAATACAATCTATGTATTAATATAAAAGAAATAATGAATAATAAACATGAATAATGAATGTCAATGAAATAATTAGAAGAGTAATGTACTAATGTACAAGAATGAAATAAGAAATAATATAATAGATAGATGGTATTCAAAGAAATGAATATTGAATATAAATAAAAAAAGAATAAAACATAAAATCAAAGAAATAGAATAAATAATAAAAGAAATGACTAAAAATAAAAATAAATAAATAAAATAATGATAAATAAATACATTAATAAATTGAAATCAAACAATTAGATATTTTAGAATATTGATTGAATCAAAATCTATAGATAAAACTACTTTAATCAATAAATTGAAGTCAGTCAATATTAAAAATAATGTATTTCTTCAATTAACTAAAATACAAGATGAACCAATATTCAATATGTACAGAAAAGATAAAATATTAAAAAATGAAAGAATAAAGTACTGCCCACTTTGTAAAGACAAGATATTCACAATAGAACACATTCTATTATCTTGTATTTGTCATAAGAAATCACAAATTGAAAAACATGAAAATATTTGTATTATCATATTAGATAATAAGAAAATATAAATGAAATCATCAATATGAAATCAACATATGAAACAATGTTCCAATATAATGACATCACTATGATATTGAACAAATAAATAATATCAAAAAGTGAATTACAATATCATAAAATAACAGATATATATGTACTAAATAAAAAGAATAAAACTGGTCTAATAATTGATATGAATATTGTGGCAGATCACAATATTAATTGAGGCTATTTGAATAAAAGAAAAAAGTATAAAGAAATGAAGAATACACTAATGAAAATAGATAAAATAAAAGATATCAAAATAAATACAGTAGTAATTTCAATAAATTAATTAATAAATTTTGAAAATATTTAATTAATTAAATAATTAAAAATCGAAATTGACATCATTAAAGAAATCAAAAACATTGTAATTAAAAACATGATGGATGTCATGGAACACTGATTCGACCACAACCAAACATATGATGTTGAACAACAGACGAAGACCTAGTGGGAGATTAGTCTCCGGTGAGTCAGGAACAATAGACACAAGTTCTATTAATATAATTAATTACTTTTATTTAATTTACAAGATATTAATAAATTTAATGAAATATAATAAATACAAAAAAAAGAATAAGTTATAATAAATAATAATGATAAATAAATCAAGAATTAAAACAAAAAATAATATAGATATATTTATTTGTTGAAGAAAGTAAATGAATAGAATAAATGAATAATGTATTTATAACAATAAATAATGAAAAAATAAATAGAATTGATTTAAATTAAATAAAGATGAATGATAAATTTAGTGTTAATAATAAATGGTACTTTAGAAGTAGAAAATAATAAATAGATGATAGAGACAAGAAGATGATAAAGAAAAAAAGAAAAGATTAAAAGAAAATCAATAAAATGATATCATTCAAAATAAGAAATAACAAAATAAAATAACAAAAATAACAACTATTAATAGAAATAATAAAAAATAGTATAAAAATAGTAAAATAATAAAATTCAAACATCATTTTTCATTATTCAATGATTTATTTCCAATACAGAATTAATCAAATAAATATAGTAAAGAGAAAAAGAATCAAAATGATGACATAGTTAAACATAAAATAATGAAATGATGAAGAAAGAAGATATTAGAAGTGAAAACAAGAAGAAAAAAAGAGAATTAGAAAAAAAATAAGAAAAAACGATAGTTATGAATGAACATAAAGTTGAAATTAAAATGTTGTTTTGAAATAGAAATGTTCTTAGAAGAAACAAAAGTGTAATTTTATATCCACTGATATTATATTTAAACTTGTATTTTACAATAATCTGTATAATAGATATTAATGGAATATCAACAAAGTGATAATATTTCAAATATCTTTACTCATGCTGGGATTGAGATTGTAGGAGTTCCATCAAGAGTAGAGATACTAATATCTAAATATTTAAATAAATTCACAGAAGAAATCAATAAACGACTCGATACATATGAACGAAGATTATGTGAACTACAAAAGAAAGTTAATGAAATGGACATAACAATAATGATGTTATATACAAAGAATGAAATTATAGAAAAACTTAAAGAGGAACTACAAGCATTAGAAGTAAAGAACGAAACATTTATAGATGAACAAATAAGAATAGAGAAAGAACAAACAAAAGAGGAAAATGAATTTATTAACAAAAGATTAAAAGAAAATGGAAGTCAAATAGAAACAAACACTACAAACATAGGTTGTCTTAATGTAATGGTAGAAGATATTGTTAAAGAGATTCAAACAAAGAATGGAAACAAAGAAATAGTTAGAGGATTAATAGTAGAAGAAATAAGGAAAGAATACTTACTTCGTGCTGAAAAACAAATAAAACACTCAAAAGAATTTAGAGACAAAACAATAAATAATATCAATATACAGGACAGTATAGAAATAAAAGGTTATGACTATAAAATAATCAAAGGAACACAAATTAATAAACTAGAAGAATGGACAACAAGAAAAGTAGGAAATATAATATTTGATTCAGAAATAGATAATTGGGATAAAGATAAATCAGTATTTAATCAAAAAATAATAAATAAAGAACATATAACAATTATTATTGAAGATACAAATGGAAATAAATTTGGAGGATATGTTAATGTGAAAATTGATAAAGTTAGAGATTTCATATATGATCCAAAATCATTTTTATTTTCATTAGAATCAAATGGAAGAATAGATGAAATGATGAAATTTGATATTAATGATCAACAACATGCATTTTATTTATGCAACTCAATCAATGGTTGTTTGTTTGGATTTGGAGGTGGATATGAAGGTGATATTTGTGTTTATAAAGAAAATAATAAAACACAATCATCTTGTAAACAACGTTCATTTTCATATAAAGGAATAACAAATGCACTTTGTGGAAAACAAAATCCAGAACGTTTCACACCACAACGAATCATTGTAATTGAAATGAAATGAATTTATATTTTATTGTTATGTTTAATTTTGAATTATCTTTGTGTAATAAAACACATAAATAAATTATAAGAAATAAAGTAAGAAATAAAATGAAAGAGAAAATCAAATAAAAAAGAAAAATCTAAATAATTAAAAATTAATAAAATAAATATCAGTAATTCTTAATTTATCTACTTCATTTTGTTCAAGTGAGATTATATCTTTCACTCTCTTCATAGTCTTGTTCATGAAGTACTTCTATATCTTCATATTAATGATATCCATAATATTTCATTAGTTCTTTTATGTTTTTAATTATTATATCTTTTATCATTATTTCATATATAATTATCATAATTTGTTCTTTTATCATTCTTATTTATTCTTTCTTAAATATTCCATTTATTATTATTATTATTATTAGAATTATTTTCATTTTAGTTTATTAATTTGTATTATTTATTTATTTATTTATTTTTTTTTGAAGAATTTTATACATTTCAATTTTGTTAATAAATATCATAAATATCTTTTTATCAATATTATTGTTATATAAATTATTATTCTTATTTGTTTTATCTTGATTCTATATAAATATATTATAGTGATGAAATATTTACTTTTATTAATTATTTCTTGATTCAATATACTCTTCATTTCTTTATTTTATATTCTTATTTTGATTTTATTAAATATTAATTTCATTTTATTCTCTATTTTTTCTTTATTTATTATATTTATTTTATATTTTATATTGATTATTCTTAACTATATTTATCTATTAAACAATGTTTATCAATTTGTACATTTGTATTTAAAATATAATTTAATAACATATATTTAATTGTTGATATTTTATCATTATAAATACTATATTATTTTAAAATATATTTCATGTATTTAATAATTTCTTAATTTATCTAAATATACATTTTTCTTACATTAATTTTAATTGTTTATATTCATTTCTTTTTATTTTATTATTCTTCATTATTCTATTTGTTAATTTATATTATTTCATATTTATTGTATTTTATTAAATGAATATTTACTTTAGTTAATTTCAATTTATTAATATATATTTTATTAAATTTATTATTTAAATATTTTATTATTCTAGATGGTTTATTCTTATTTTGTGACAATAAATATATTTCGTTATTTTCATTTTTATTATTTCTCATACATATACTTTATAAAATCTCTTCCATATTCCATTTTTTATTCATTTTTATTATTTCTCCTATTTCATTATCTTCCATTCATAATATATTATTGTTATTATTAATTTTAATTTATATTCATCTCTTAATGACATTAATCCATCTCATAATTTATCTTTATTAATATATGATATTTACTTAATGATTTTGAGTGTATATTTACATTTTGCATCTTCTTTATAATGTATAGATCAATTTTATCTAATTTATTGATTGGTCAATGGATCACAGATGCAACAATCTGAAAATATTGATGACTTCAATATTAATTGTATTGATGTAATTTCTATTACTTTCATTCAATTTATTGATGATATCTATTTTATTTATCATATCATTTTCTATTTTATTAATACATATTTTAATCATCACTCTTCTCATATTGAAATACATAATGATATTTCTATGAATTAGAGTCATCTACAACTATGATTTCAATCATGTTATCATTAATGTAATACTTTATTTTTTTAGTTATTCAACATTTCTTAATATTTGTTTCAATCAATATTCATTTAATTACATTAATAATATTTTGATTGGCTACTTCAATTACTTTATTCGAATCACTCATGATTTTTTAAATCATCAATGTATAAACTGTGAAATAGTTTGATTGAATTAATATCATTATCATTTAATTATCTAATATGATATTTTGTTAGATAATAAATAACAATTGAGAGAATCATATTATAATATCCAACATTTTAATTTAATATACTCTAAATTATTATTATTGTATATAATATATCCCATCTTAATACACTATCCATTGCATATACATTCAATTAAATGGAATATTGTATTATTAATATTAAAATATTTTAATAAATATATTATCCATTGATGATTCACACAATCATATGTATTCTTTATATCATAGAATATCTTATTGAATCTTTTCTTTTTTATATTCCATTTCTTGAATTCTTAGATAACTTTTAATGATCCATTCTTTTGCTGATAATCACCTTTCTTTATACTCTACCTGACTTTTATCTATTTTGTATTCATCATCATTTATTTGTAGTTAGTGTGTGATTTTACTTTTAATGAATAATGTAAATACTTTCATTATTATATTAAAACAACTTATTTGTTTATAGTTTCTGGTGATTTAGAATTACCACAATTGTAAATTAATGATTTCTTTCCACTACTATCTGCATGAAGATACTTTGTAGGTAATCTAACAATGATTAGAATATTTCTAGTAGTTTATCTCTGTACTCAGTTAGATGCTTCCAATAATATCATTGTATTCAATCAATACAATGTGATTTCCATGCATTCTTTTTAGTGTATATTCTATTTCATCTATTGATATTTTATTTCTCTTGTTATTAAGCTTCTTTCCTCATTCTTCTATGATTCTT
>NW_001854945.1:0-1477 GCF_000209125.1 Entamoeba dispar SAW760
CTCTCCCCACTATACTATATACTACCTATATTAACTTTTATACTCTCCCCCCTATACTATATACTACCTATATTAACTTTTATACTCTCCCCCCTATACTATATATTACCGTGTTGGGGATGTAGCTCAGATGGTAGAGCATTCGCTTAGCATGCGAGGGGCACGGGGATCGATACCCCGCATCTCCATTTTTATATCCTTTCTATACTTATTCCCTCTTTATGTACTATTATACTTTTCACTTCTAACTTATATGTTATATCCTTATATCTATATATCTATATATCTATATATCTATATATGTACCATTTTTATATTACTTATATATATTATATATCTATATATCTATATATGTACCATTTCTATGTGCTTTTCTATATTTACTCTTTTATATTAAGTAATGTCTATATATATTCCACTTTCCTATATATACCTTTATATATATTAGTATTTATATTAGTATTTATATTAGTATTTATATTAGTATTTATATTAGTATTTATATGTGTATTTATATGTGTATTTATATTAGTATTTATATTAGTATTTATATGTGTATTTATATTAGTATTTATATGTGTATTTATATGTGTATTTATATGTGTATTTGTCTATATATTACTATATGAGTATATAATATTCTACCACTTTATAACTTATGCATATATTAACTTTTATACTCTCCCCACTATACTATATTAGTCTACCACTTTATAACTTATGCATATATTAACTTTTATACTCTCCCCACTATACTATATACTACCTATATTAACTTTTATACTCTCCCCCCTATACTATATACTACCTATATTAACTTTTATACTCTCCCCCCTATACTATATATTACCGTGTTGGGGATGTAGCTCAGATGGTAGAGCATTCGCTTAGCATGCGAGGGGCACGGGGATCGATACCCCGCATCTCCATTTTTATATCCTTTCTATACTTATTCCCTCTTTATGTACTATTATACTTTTCACTTCTAACTTATATGTTATATCCTTATATCTATATATCTATATATCTATATATCTATATATGTACCATTTTTATATTACTTATATATATTATATATCTATATATCTATATATGTACCATTTCTATGTGCTTTTCTATATTTACTCTTTTATATTAAGTAATGTCTATATATATTCCACTTTCCTATATATACCTTTATATATATTAGTATTTATATTAGTATTTATATTAGTATTTATATTAGTATTTATATTAGTATTTATATGTGTATTTATATGTGTATTTATATTAGTATTTATATTAGTATTTATATGTGTATTTATATTAGTATTTATATGTGTATTTATATGTGTATTTATATGTGTATTTGTCTATATATTACTATATGAGTATATAATATTCTACCACTTTATAACTTATGCATATATTAACTTTTATACTCTCCCCACTATACTATATTAGTCTACCACTTTATAACTTATGCATATATTAACTT
>NW_001854944.1:0-1985 GCF_000209125.1 Entamoeba dispar SAW760
GTGGTCTAAGGGGGCCGATTTAAGCTCGGCTATCGGAAGATGCGTGGGTTCGAACCCCACCGGATGCATTCTTTTTATACACTTCACTTATATGTTTCTTTATATATTATTATATTATATATATCTATATTCTTATTTCTATTATTATTATTATTATGTTTATTATTATTATGTTCTTTATTATGTTTATTATGTTTATTATGTTTATTATGTTTATTATACTTATACACTTCTTATTCTACTTCTTACTATATTATCTTTACTTCTATTATATATGTATCTTAGTATTTATACTACTTATACTATCTTTCTTATCTATACAACTTATACAACTTATACAACTTATACAACTTATACACCCTTATGTATATGTACACCTTATTATGTATTTTATTCCTTTTTATTATTATTACTATTCCTATTCATTTTCTTACTCTTTTCCCTTTCTATAACGAAGCATTCGTGCCCGAGTGGTCTAAGGGGGCCGTCTCAAGAACGGCTATCGCAAGATGCGTGGGTTCGAACCCCACCGGATGCATTCTTTTAACTGTATCTTATATATATTGTCTTATTCTTATATATACTTTTAACTTTTTATTATCTATATATCTATTTCTCTATATATCTATTCCTTTCCTATATCTCTCATTTCTTATATCTCTATTATTACCTTAGGGGATGTAGCTCAATTGGTAGAGCTTTCGCTTCGCATGCGAAGGGCAAGGGGATCGATACCCCTCATCTCCATTATTATGTATCTATTTATCTATTTATCTATTCTATATATATTATTATTATTATGTTTATTATTATTATGTTTTTTATTATGTTTATTATTATTATGTTATTTATGTTTATTATATTCTTATATGTTTATATGTTCTTATTATTATGTATATTTCTATACCTTTATCTATTTTTATATCTATTCTATATGATTATATGACTATACTATGTTCTTGTCTTCTATACTTATACTACCTACACTTTAACTTATTAACTTATTACCTTATTAACTTATTCCCTTATTATCACTTTATCACTTTATCACTTTATCACTTTATCACTTTATCACTTTATTATTACTAGTCTATACTATATGTGTGTATCTTATAGTCTGACTTATACCTTTATAGTTTATAGACTTCATTATTTCTGTATTTATATATCAAAGCATTCGTGCCCGAGTGGTCTAAGGGGGCCGATTTAAGCTCGGCTATCGGAAGATGCGTGGGTTCGAACCCCACCGGATGCATTCTTTTTATACACTTCACTTATATGTTTCTTTATATATTATTATATTATATATATCTATATTCTTATTTCTATTATTATTATTATTATGTTTATTATTATTATGTTCTTTATTATGTTTATTATGTTTATTATGTTTATTATGTTTATTATACTTATACACTTCTTATTCTACTTCTTACTATATTATCTTTACTTCTATTATATATGTATCTTAGTATTTATACTACTTATACTATCTTTCTTATCTATACAACTTATACAACTTATACAACTTATACAACTTATACACCCTTATGTATATGTACACCTTATTATGTATTTTATTCCTTTTTATTATTATTACTATTCCTATTCATTTTCTTACTCTTTTCCCTTTCTATAACGAAGCATTCGTGCCCGAGTGGTCTAAGGGGGCCGTCTCAAGAACGGCTATCGCAAGATGCGTGGGTTCGAACCCCACCGGATGCATTCTTTTAACTGTATCTTATATATATTGTCTTATTCTTATATATACTTTTAACTTTTTATTATCTATATATCTATTTCTCTATATATCTATTCCTTTCCTATATCTCTCATTTCTTATATCTCTATTATTACCTTAGGGGATGTAGCTCAATTGGTAGAGCTTTCGCTTCGCATGCGAAGGGCAAGGGGATCGATACCCCTCATCTCCATTATTATGTATCTATTTATCTATTTATCTATTCTATATATATTATTATTAT
>NW_001854943.1:0-1028 GCF_000209125.1 Entamoeba dispar SAW760
ATAACAAAGATGATAGGATTATAAGAATAAAGATATCGATACCGACCATAGCTCAGTTGTAGAGCGGAGGACTGTAGTTGTAGAATAGATTCCTTAGGTCACTGGTTCGAATCCGGTTGGTCGGATCAGTTTTTATACTAATACATAGGTAAAGAACTAATATACTAATACATAGGTGTACAAGTAATATACTAATAGATAAAATTTTTATACTAATAGTAATAGTAATAGTAATAGTAATAAATAGGAGTTTTATACTAATAGATAAGAATAGGTGTGAAAAGAAATAAATAAATATATATATATATATAAGGATGTATATAGGAAAGTACATAGACATAAATAATAATAAACATAAACATAAACATAAATATAAATATAAATATAATATAGAAGAACATAATAATAATAATAATAATAATAATAATATATAATATATAATATACATATAAAGAAATATAAACATATAGATATATACATAAGCATAGAGTAATAAAGTAAAAGATAATATAAGTCTAATAAGTAATATAAGTAATATAAATATAATAAGAATAAAGTCAAAGTCGCATATATACATGGTATAGTAATCCATTGTGGTGTAGTTGGTAACATACAAGCCTTTCACGTTTGTGCCCCGGGTTCGATTCCCGGCGATGGAATTTTTTAGCATTAATATAAAGTATAAGTAGTAATAATATAAAGTATAAGTAGTAATAATATAAAGTATAAGTAGTAATAATATAAAGTATAAGTAGTAATAATATAAAGTAAAGGTAGTAATAATATAAAGTAGATAAAGTATAGGTAATAATAAATAGATAGTAATAAGAAAATAATAAATGAGGAAGTATATAAAGAATATAAATATAAACATATATACATATATACATATATACATATATACATATATACATAATAACATAATAACATAATAACATAATAACATAATAACATAATAACATAATAACATATATAGTCATATAGTATAATAGTCATATATAGAATAACATAAGATGATAGGATTAATA
>NW_001854942.1:0-1001 GCF_000209125.1 Entamoeba dispar SAW760
TTCCCTTAGGAGGTCAAAGTATTAATAGTATTGATTGGTAAAGATAATGATTAGGTGTAATGGGTGAGTATTTTCACTCAACATCTTGTCAAACTATGAATAAACAAAGAAGAATTCTCAGTGTTAAATACACTTCAGGAATTTAAATATAAACATACTTTGAATCGGCCAAGTCTGGTAAGCAGGACTGGCGATGCGGGATGAACCGAACGTCGAGATAAAGTGCCAAAAAGAAACATAACGAGTACCACAAAAGGTATTCATTCATATTGACAATAGGACGGTGGCCATGGAAGTCGGAAACCGCTAAGGAATGTGTAACAACTCACCTATCGAATGAATGAGTCCTGAAAATGGATGGCATTATAATTTCTTAACTGATACTCGACCGTTAAAATGAAGACATTTTAACGAGTAAGGAAACGAAATGGCGTAAGGACAACAAAAGTAGTAAAGATTTAAAGTAATTTAGATTGAAACTGTCCTTAGTGCAGATCTTGGTGGTAGTAGCAAATACTAAGAAGAGGAAAAAAACATCTTAGAACTGAAGAGGAGAAAGGTTCCTAAACAACATTACTTGGATTAGGGTGAATCGATCCTAAATTACAGATGGAAATCCTTAAGAAATATATAAGTGACATATAGTCAATATAAGGATTGAAAGGGAATAAGATTAATAGTTCTTAATCAAGAGAATTAATGATTAAATCTTAGAAATAAGATTAAATCGAATAAAATGGTAACATATCATGAACTTTAAAATGGAGTGTGAAAATCTACGGAAGAGTTCTCTTTTCTTCTTAACAAAAGTAAACTCCACTGAAATGAATCAATCAGAGAAGTGGAATTTATTGGCTTTGTAAGAAATTCAACATATGATTGAATTGTGGTATTTTTGCAGTCTTCATAAAAATTAAAGGGAATCTTAGCATAAAGCTAATTAAAGAATTCTTTTGCTCGTACTAATAACCGCAACAGTCTCCAGAAGCAAAATCTTTAGT
>NW_001854941.1:0-1283 GCF_000209125.1 Entamoeba dispar SAW760
TTAAATCACATATATCTGTTCATCTGAAACATAATTAGTGAATAAATTTAATGTTGTAGTAACTGATGAAATATCATCATTTGAAGATGATTTCTAAAATTAAAATATACTATTATTCTCACTTCATTTTTATTGATGAGATATGATTTTAACATAAGAATTTCACTTCATATGAATGAAATCATCTTAAAATAAATGAAATAATGAGAAAGAGAAGAATAAATTCTATCATTATATAATTCTTTTCATTTAAATTATTACAATTAAAATTATGATATTAACTTAAAGATGAAGAAATACAAAGATTAATATATTTGATATTAAAATAGAAGATATTAGTTAATATAAAGAAGTAATAATAAACCATTTAAAATAAAGAAAGAAAATAAAAATGAAGTCAATAGAAGAAATAAAGAAATAATAATAATAATACACAAATTGATAATGAATTAAAATAATTAATACTTTCATTTTATTTGTTGAAATACAAGAAGTAATAAAAATAAATAAATAAGAAAAATAAGATATACTAACTTTTATTAATTTTTTATTCAATGTCTTTTCTTTTCTTTGAATCTCTTCTTTCTTTTATGTCTATATCTTTTTCTTATATTTATTCTTTTTATAAATTTTACTTTTTGTTAATTCTATACATGATAATTCAATATTTCTCTTATTTATTCTCTGTTTTTTAATTCTTTAATTTTCTCTTTGTTAATAAAATTTATTTTATTAATTTTATAGTATTTCTATTCTCTTTACTATATTCTTTATTTATTTTATTCTTTGTCTTATTCCCTAAAATTGTTAATCTATCTTCCTTTTATATTTCTTTATGTTTTAATACTATAACCTATATTATTTAATTTATTAATTAATGCTCATGCCTCTTATATTAAAATATTCTAATGTTCATGGTGGTATTTATATTAAATGTTTCATGTTCATTTTATTCTTTACAAAATGATGGATGTAATTCTTATTTGAATAAAATGAAATAGAAATTTCTTGTTCTTTTGATTTTTCTTTTTTCTTATTTTCTTTTTCTTTTATTTATTATTTCTTCTTTTCTTTTATTCTTTTATTCTTTTATTCTTTATGAATTTAATTCTTCCACCATTTGAAAAAAAGATAAAAACGATATAAAATAGATAGTTGTTCATATTTTATTTACTTTATCATGTGGGAGTGTTAAATCTTGAAATGCTTTATTTTATATTTATGGTGTTGTACTATCCCAATTTATTGAACCTTTTCATTTTTCTTTAAATTCTATTTATTCA
>NW_001854940.1:0-1881 GCF_000209125.1 Entamoeba dispar SAW760
ACATATGAACAAGCAATTAAAAGAGGAGAAGGGGTATTTGATAGAATTGATGAAATAATTAGAAGAAGAAGAGTAGTAATAGAAAAAGGACAAGAAACAATTAATAAAATAGAAATAATTAAGAATAAAATGAACAAAATAATAGAAGAATGTAATAATGATTCAGAAACAGTTAATAAAGCGAAAGATGAACTAATAGATAAAATCATTCATATGGAAGAAATGGATATGGAAGATAAAATTAAGAAATTAGAAGAAGAAATTAACAATATTAAAATAAGATTTAATAAAAAGAAAGAAGAATGGTTTACACAATATAGTGATTATTTAGAGAGGAAGAAGATAAAAGAAGAAGAAAGAAAGAAACAAGAGGAAGAAGAAAGAAGAAGAAAAGAAGAAGAAAGAAAGAAAATAGAAGAAGAAGTAATAAAAACTATAAGAAAAAAGAAACAAGAAGAAATGAAACAAATAGAAGAATGGACAAATAGAAAAGTATCAAATATAATATTTGATTCAGATATTGATAATTGGAATAAGAATACATCAGTACTTAATCAAAGAATAATAAATAAAGAACATATAATAATTATTATTGAAGATTCAGGTGGAAATAAATTTGGAGGATATGTTAATGTGAAAATTGATAAATTTGGTTGGATAAATGATCCAAAATCATTTGTATTTTCAATAGAATCAAATGGGAGAATACAAGGAATGATGAAATTTGATATTAAAGAAACAGAATTTGCATTTGTTTTATGTGATCAATCAAGTGATTGGTTGTTTACATTTGGATATGATGATATTCGTGTTTATAAAGAAAATAATAAAACACAGTCATATTGTAATCAACGTTTATTTGAATATAAAGGAATATCAAAAGCACTTTGTGGAAAATATAATTTCACACCACAACGAATTATTGTAATTGAAATGAAATGATTTTTATTCATTATTATTTATTTGAAATATAAAAACTAAAAAAGAATATAAAATAAAATCAATAAATGATATGAACATTTCATCTATCAATGAATGAAATGATGAATATAAAAATGTTCATGTTTCATTCTTGTTTTATTTCATTTGAAATATTCATATTCAATGTGTTAATTTAATAAATAATCAAAAGAAATAATAAAAGATAAATAAAAATATAATAAAATATTTATTTTATTCTTTTTTATTTTATTTATATTATTTTATATTTATTTATTTTATTCTTCTTCTTTTATCTTTATATCTATTATATATTTCTTATTTTATTATTTATGTTATATTCTTATATCATTTTATTCTTATTTTATATTTATTCATTATTATTCGTTTCATATTAACAATAAATATCAATACAACATATAATAAATAAATGATATAAGATAAACAACAATAAATAATAATAATAAAATATAAACAAACAATATAAACAAATATAAAATAATAAAATATCATCTAATATAAAATAATAATAACAAATAATAAAAATAAGAAATGAAAGATGTTTAGAAAAGAAAAAATTAACAAAAAGAATAAATGAATGATGATAATCAAAGATAAAAATCAATATAAAATATAAAATCAAATATAATAAATAATAAGAATAAGAATGATTATATCTTATTTTATTATTATATTCTTCTTTATGATTCCAATGTGGTATGTCAGATACACAACACAAATCTCTAATATTTCCTGTTTCAAATCACCTAGTTATCTTCTGGTTATGATATGCATTTGATGAGATAACATACCACACAACACTAATTGGTTATTTTTATTATGACTAATTATTATGGAGGTATTATCAATAATGATTATTATTTATTATTATTTATTATTATTTATTATTATTTATTATTATTATTTATTATGATATAAGAT
>NW_001854939.1:0-1421 GCF_000209125.1 Entamoeba dispar SAW760
ATTGAAAACAGATATGACATGATGAAGTGATAGAGAGACACTTTAAGTGAGAGAAATGATGCAAGTTTTATCATTTACCCAACAACAAAAGATGATATATTAATTCTAAGTGATGTTGGATTTGATCAACAAACTGCTGTTGTTGCTTATTGTATGTGTGCTGGAAATAAAGAAGTCGCTGTAAATATGTTATTAACTGGTGAAATTGCAATAGATATGAGAATCATTACTCAGTTTATGTGTAATAAATTTCCTAATGCTGTGAGAGAAGTTAGACCAACATTACTTACTCGCAGAAGAAACTTCAACACAAGAAATGAACACATGTTTGGAGTTGAAGATTTATTATTTAGAGCATTATTAAATGGTGGGAGACTTGAAGATATTCTCAATGGCTTTAGAGTGGTTGGTGGTTTAGAAGAAGAAAATAGAGATGAGAGTGGTGATGAGAATAATGATGAGAATAATGAAGAAGAAAATGAAGAAGAGAATGAAGAAGAAAACGGAGATATTAGTAATAGTGAAAATACGGAGTTGTGAAACAACACTCTTTAATAAAAAGATTTTAGTAATACACTATAACTTAGTTACATTTATTGTATTTGTTTATATTATTTTAAACAATAATCTTATACAAATTCATTTAGGACTCTTCATATATACTTTTTTAAATCAAAACCTATTCTATCTGTTAAAAAGAACCAAAGTGCAATGTTTTATTTGTACTTTCTTAAATGAGTCATGTATTTGTTTAGTTTATGTATTTGCAATGGTTATTTGATACCCTTCTATTTACTTAAAATTTTTAATAACGTTAATCTTTGAAATTGTATCTTCAATAAAATACTTTATTAGAGTTTTTTTTCTATAAGTCATTCTTTAGTAATTAATATGAGTGATTGACTTTCATAATTCAATAATGACATAACACTTAACGTCATAGATAAATTACGAATTCATGTTTTGTAATTGTTGTTTTTAGAAAAAAGAATAACATGCACCATCAACACATAAAATAATAATTGGTTGTTCTTTATTTGGATTTGTTCATTAATATTCTTTGATTATTTTCTCTGTTTTTGTTTACTTCAATTGTTTTAGTTTCAAACAACTCAGATTATCAGAAATAGCATTTAAAAGAAATAAAGAATAAGAAGAAGTAAAATAAAATAAAGAAGGAAAAGAAAACTGAATAAAAACTAATTGAACATTTAAATTAATGAAATAAAAGAAGAACAATAAATAAGAAAGTAAACAAAAGAAAATAGGAGAATAAGAATAAGAAATAAGAATAAGAAACTGATAAAAGAAGAAGAAAATGAGAGAAAAGAATATAAGAAATAAGATGAAGATTAAATCAGTAAGAATTAACTCTTACCAATATGTTAAAATGATTCATTAATGTTATTATTTATTATGAC
>NW_001854938.1:0-1669 GCF_000209125.1 Entamoeba dispar SAW760
CCGATCAATGCCAATGGCGCCCGGCCGGATTCGTGGCGCACCGCCTCGACCACGGTCAGGATGTCCAGGGTCTCGCCCACGCCGTGGTCGTAGATGCCCGCGCTATTTCCGACGCCCCGAAAGCTGGGGCGCAGGACGAGCCATCCTGCATCGCGCAGGCCGTGAGCGAGCTTGTGCGGAATCTTGTGGCGGGGGCTGCCGCCGAGCAGGGGTTGGGGGTGCGTGACGATCGCCATGCCCACAGGCGGCGCAACGGGGCGGTCGATAAGCACTTCGAGCGCACCGGCGGGGCCGGGCATCAACCGTGATTCCGTTTTACCGGTGGACGGCTGGTCCAGGTCGATGAGAGGAGGCATGTTGACCACATAACGCAATCGGGATGCCCCAGATTAATCCGTTATGAAAATGCTGAATAAATAGAATTTCGTGATGGATATGATCACACCGGGAGATGGCGCAGCGGCTGGCTATTTGGCGAGCCATCGCGCTGAAGGCCAGCGATCCTGCCGGACCGCGTCGCGCGCGCACTGGAGCAGTTCGTTCATGACGCAATGCACAGAATTTGCCACTGCGCGCGTGGCGGGTTGCGCCAGCACGATGCGACGCACCAGAAGCGGGTCGACGACCGGAGCCGCCGCCAGGATTCCGCGATCCACATCGTCGGCCACTGCAATCGAGGGCAGGATGGTGTAGCCATGGCCATCCAGCACCAGTCGCTTCTGCACGCTCATCGCGTTGGTCTCAGCCACGATATGTAGATCCGTTTCCTGCGCGCGCGCGGCTTGCTCGACAAGCGAGCGCAGACCATGCGGCGCGCTCGGCAGCACCAGCGGACGCCCGATGATGTCTGCCATGCGCACGGGTTTGCGCTTGTCCAGCCCGCTTGTCGGCGGGCCCACGAACCACAGGCTTTCTTCCAGCAACGGCCGGAACTTCAAGGCTGGGTTCGGCTTGGAGTCGTAGAGCAGCGCAAAGTCCACGTCGCCGGTTTCCAGCCAGGATTGCAGGTGCCCGGCGTAGCCGGCCGTCAATCGCAGGCGAATGCCCGGGTAGTGGGCTGTCACCGCCCTGAGCAACGCACTGGACAGCATGTCCGCAGTGCTGGGCAACAGGCCGACGGTAACGATGCCTCCCACGGTCCCGCTGGACGGCCGGATCTCGGCCCGCGCCCGATCAAGCTCGTTCAAGGCGCGGCGGGCGTAGTCCTCAAGCGTCTTGCCGGCATCCGTCAGCTCCATCCCAAGGCGGCCGCGAGTGAAGAGCGGCGCACCGATGTCATCTTCCAGCAGCTTTAACTGGCGCGAGACCGCTGGCTGCACGATGTTCAGCAGACGCGCGGCGCTGGTCACGCTGCCGGTCTCCGCCACGGTCACGAAAGCCTTCAATTGCTTCAGATCCATCCCTGCCTCCGGGGTATGCAGATGGGTGATGAGATCCATCAGCAAATTCTATTTAGTTTGCGATTCTATAGCGATATAAGATGGATCGAACGATTCAGCCCCTGGGAACAGAACCATGACTTCGACCACTACCGAGGCGCCGGCTTGGCAGCAAGCCGTGTTTGACGCCTTGAAATCCGGCGGCATCCGCCAGATTGCTTATGTGCCGGACGCCGGCCATGCCTATGCCATTCGGCAGGCTCAACTGGACCCGGACATCAACGACGTCG
>NW_001854937.1:0-2080 GCF_000209125.1 Entamoeba dispar SAW760
ATATGTTTATATGTATATATCACTATATACCTATATGTTTATATGACTATATGTTTATATGACTATATGTTTATATGTTTATATGTTTATATGTTTATATGTTTATATGACTATATGACTATATGTTTATATCACTATATCACTATATGTTTATATGACTATATGACTATATGACTATATCACTATATACTATGAACATATATGTGCTGTTATATCCTTTGTGATGGCTTTGTAGTTAAGTGGTAAAATACCCGCTTTGGGTGCGGGTGGCCCGGGTTCGATTCCCGGCGAAGCCCTTTTTACCACTATATCTCTATACTTTAACTACCTAGACTCTAATTTCTACTTATATTATGTTATATTATCTATTCTTATCTATTATTAACTATTCCTATTTATCTATTATATTTATTATATTTATTATTATTATTATTATATTTCTTATTATTATTATATATCTTATTATCTATACTTATGTATTATTACTTATTTTATATCATAAGTATTTTATACTTTTATACTTTTATACTTTTATACTTTTATACCTTTATACCTTTATACCTTTATACCTTTATACCTTTATACCTTTATACCTTTATAACTTATTCCTTTATTACCTTATTACCTTCTATGTATACTTTATCCACTTAGTGTTTACTTATTCTTATATATTATGTTTATATACTACCCACTATTCTGTATTATCCCTAGACTCTATGTATATCACTTAGTGCTTATATTCTACTTATATTCTACTATATACATCTATCTTTTTAACTTCTACACTATTCCTTGTACTTTTATACCTATATCACTATATCATTATATGTTTATATGTATATATGACTATATGACTATATGTTTATATGTTTATATGTATATATCACTATATACCTATATGTTTATATGACTATATGTTTATATGACTATATGTTTATATGTTTATATGTTTATATGTTTATATGTTTATATGACTATATGACTATATGTTTATATCACTATATCACTATATGTTTATATGACTATATGACTATATGACTATATCACTATATACTATGAACATATATGTGCTGTTATATCCTTTGTGATGGCTTTGTAGTTAAGTGGTAAAATACCCGCTTTGGGTGCGGGTGGCCCGGGTTCGATTCCCGGCGAAGCCCTTTTTACCACTATATCTCTATACTTTAACTACCTAGACTCTAATTTCTACTTATATTATGTTATATTATCTATTCTTATCTATTATTAACTATTCCTATTTATCTATTATATTTATTATATTTATTATTATTATTATTATATTTCTTATTATTATTATATATCTTATTATCTATACTTATGTATTATTACTTATTTTATATCATAAGTATTTTATACTTTTATACTTTTATACTTTTATACTTTTATACCTTTATACCTTTATACCTTTATACCTTTATACCTTTATACCTTTATACCTTTATAACTTATTCCTTTATTACCTTATTACCTTCTATGTATACTTTATCCACTTAGTGTTTACTTATTCTTATATATTATGTTTATATACTACCCACTATTCTGTATTATCCCTAGACTCTATGTATATCACTTAGTGCTTATATTCTACTTATATTCTACTATATACATCTATCTTTTTAACTTCTACACTATTCCTTGTACTTTTATACCTATATCACTATATCATTATATGTTTATATGTATATATGACTATATGACTATATGTTTATATGTTTATATGTATATATCACTATATACCTATATGTTTATATGACTATATGTTTATATGACTATATGTTTATATGTTTATATGTTTATATGTTTATATGTTTATATGACTATATGACTATATGTTTATATCACTATATCACTATATGTTTATATGACTATATGACTATATGACTATATCACTATATACTATGAACATATATGTGCTGTTATATCCTTTGTGATGGCTTTGTAGTTAAGTGGTAAAATACCCGCTTTGGGTGCGGGTGGCCCGGGTTCGATTCCCGGCGAAGCCCTTTTTACCACTATATCTCTATACTTTAACTACCTAGACTCTAATTTCTACTTATAT
>NW_001854936.1:0-1970 GCF_000209125.1 Entamoeba dispar SAW760
AATGAAGCAAATCCAATCATTCAAAGAAATATGAGATGTATTGTTATGAAAGTGATTGAGAGTTGTTATGAAATGAAGAAAGACACCACAGAAATACGACAAATCATCGATAGAAAAACATGTGATATGGATAAAGTTATTGAACATTGAAATATAAAGAAGAAAGAACAATATTGATGATTAGAAGAAAGAAAGGAGAAATTAAAGAATGTTTTAGAAATCTTCAAAGCAGAAGTATCACATGTTTAAATGAAATAGACAAACAAAATCAAAATCAAAATGAAGAAGAAAGAAAAGAAAAGGAAGAAGAAATAACTAAAATGTATGAAGGAATTATGGAAGATCTCAAAGAAGTAAGTGAAACATTTCGATTAAGAGATATAACTAGAAATGAAGAATGTGTTGAAGTGATGAAGAAATGTAATGAAATAATGAAGAGAAGAAATGAATATTATGAAGAATACAAGAAAGTGTATCGAGAAATAGTTGAAATAGAAATTTCAAATATACCAATAAAAGAAGGAATTGAATTTTGTTGTAAAATCACAGAAGGAGTTTATTAAGAATGGTGTTAAGTGATTTAATCAAACAAAGCCATCGAAATTAACAATGTACAAAACACTTCAAATGATTTCAAATGAACAACTAAACCAAACAATACAACAACATAACAAAGAATTAAAAAAAGGAAATATTACAACAAAAGAATGTGTTGTTTGTCATAAAGAAAAGGATGAATTAATCAATGTATTTGGATGTGGTCATAGTTATCATTCAACATGTTTAAAATCATCAGGAATATGATTAGAATGTAATCATCTTATGAAATAATTAGGTTTAATCAACAACGTGATTACATTGTTGTTGTTATATCATTTGAAATGATTATTTGACAATAAATCACATTATTTATTATTATTATTTCTTGTTATCTTTTTATTCATCATAAATCATTTCTTTTGATTAATTGATTGATTTTGATTAATAACATTCATTATGTTGAATGGTAAGTCATTTGACCACTCTAAAAAACAAGACCAATAAGAGATAATCAGAAAATGAAGATGATAGTGAAAAGTGGATGTTTCATTCAAATTGTTTATTTATCATACTTAAAAATAGAAAAATAAAAAAATCGAATAATTACTATTTTTAAAATAGATTTTTTTAAATCTTAAAAATATTTTAAGTTAAAATAAAATAAAAATGGAAAATACAACAAGAAACAATAAATCAATAATGAAATTAGGATATAATGAAATAATGATAACATCAATGTACTTTAATGATATTAAAGATTTTATTAATTTAGAAATGGGAGTTAAAAGATTTCAAGGAAATATGGAACGATTTCATTTTAATCCAATTCCATTAAATGAATATTCAAGAAAGTTGTTTCCTAATATTGAAACATTTCATATTTATAATGAAGATGATGAAATATTTAATGATGGAAAAATATTTAAAAAAGTAATATGGTATGCTATTAGTTATTCATTATATTTAAAAGAAAAAGAAGCATGGAATGAATGTAAAAATATAGAATATACAAAATTAGATAGAGAAGAGTATGGAAATATAATACCACATGAAGTTAAATCACTTGGAAATGAATGTTTTAAACATTGTACATCATTAAAATCAATTGATATACCAACAACAATTAGTGAAATAGGATATGGATGTTTTAGAGGATGTTCATCATTAACATCAGTTAATATTCCAACATCAGTTAGTAAAATAGGACATTATTGTTTTTCAGAATGTTCATCATTAACATCTTTCACTATACCAACAACAATTAGTATAATAGGATATAGATTTTTTTGCAAATGCATATCGTTAAAATCAGTTAATATGCCATCAGTTAGTAGAATAGGATGTGAGTGTTTTAGTGAATGTACATCATTAACAAGTATAGTCCTTGAAAGTGTACAGTTTATCAGTGAAAAAGAATATTTATGAATAAG
>NW_001854935.1:0-1818 GCF_000209125.1 Entamoeba dispar SAW760
ATATAAACATATAAACATATAGTCATATAAACATATAGTCATATAAACATATAGGTATATAGTGATATATACATATAAACATATAAACATATAGTCATATAGTCATATATACATATAAACATATAATGATATAGTGATATAGGTATAAAAGTACAAGGAATAGTGTAGAAGTTAAAAAGATAGATGTATATAGTAGAATATAAGTAGAATATAAGCACTAAGTGATATACATAGAGTCTAGGGATAATACAGAATAGTGGGTAGTATATAAACATAATATATAAGAATAAGTAAACACTAAGTGGATAAAGTATACATAGAAGGTAATAAGGTAATAAAGGAATAAGTTATAAAGGTATAAAGGTATAAAGGTATAAAGGTATAAAGGTATAAAGGTATAAAGGTATAAAAGTATAAAAGTATAAAAGTATAAAAGTATAAAATACTTATGATATAAAATAAGTAATAATACATAAGTATAGATAATAAGATATATAATAATAATAAGAAATATAATAATAATAATAATAAATATAATAAATATAATAGATAAATAGGAATAGTTAATAATAGATAAGAATAGATAATATAACATAATATAAGTAGAAATTAGAGTCTAGGTAGTTAAAGTATAGAGATATAGTGGTAAAAAGGGCTTCGCCGGGAATCGAACCCGGGCCACCCGCACCCAAAGCGGGTATTTTACCACTTAACTACAAAGCCATCACAAAGGATATAACAGCACATATATGTTCATAGTATATAGTGATATAGTCATATAGTCATATAGTCATATAAACATATAGTGATATAGTGATATAAACATATAGTCATATAGTCATATAAACATATAAACATATAAACATATAAACATATAAACATATAGTCATATAAAACATATAGTCATATAAACATATAGGTATATAGTGATATATACATATAAACATATAAACATATAGTCATATAGTCATATATACATATAAACATATAATGATATAGTGATATAGGTATAAAAGTACAAGGAATAGTGTAGAAGTTAAAAAGATAGATGTATATAGTAGAATATAAGTAGAATATAAGCACTAAGTGATATACATAGAGTCTAGGGATAATACAGAATAGTGGGTAGTATATAAACATAATATATAAGAATAAGTAAACACTAAGTGGATAAAGTATACATAGAAGGTAATAAGGTAATAAAGGAATAAGTTATAAAGGTATAAAGGTATAAAGGTATAAAGGTATAAAGGTATAAAGGTATAAAGGTATAAAAGTATAAAAGTATAAAAGTATAAAAGTATAAAATACTTATGATATAAAATAAGTAATAATACATAAGTATAGATAATAAGATATATAATAATAATAAGAAATATAATAATAATAATAATAAATATAATAAATATAATAGATAAATAGGAATAGTTAATAATAGATAAGAATAGATAATATAACATAATATAAGTAGAAATTAGAGTCTAGGTAGTTAAAGTATAGAGATATAGTGGTAAAAAGGGCTTCGCCGGGAATCGAACCCGGGCCACCCGCACCCAAAGCGGGTATTTTACCACTTAACTACAAAGCCATCACAAAGGATATAACAGCACATATATGTTCATAGTATATAGTGATATAGTCATATAGTCATATAGTCATATAAACATATAGTGATATAGTGATATAAACATATAGTCATATAGTCATATAAACATATAAACATATAAACATATAAACATATAAACATATAGTCATATAAACATATAGTCATATAAACATATAGGTATATAGTGATATATACATATAAACATATAAACA
>NW_001854934.1:0-1064 GCF_000209125.1 Entamoeba dispar SAW760
TGATTGATAGATCAGAAATTCTCATTGGTTACTTGTTAAACACTGTGTGTTCTACAATTGTCGTGGCATCCTAACTCACTTAGAATGTCATTTCTCAATTTACTACATTAAATTGGCCACTTTGTACTAATACAAATTGGATCGTCTCAAGTATTATCTTTATCATTCACAAAGCTATCCTTGTACTTTACTAACCAAAGAAACTATTACTGTTATAATGAGCCGTCCGCAGTTTCATCCTACTTGGTCTTTATACTTACACATGCATGGCTTAATCTTTAACATCAGCATATAATACTGGCAGGATCAACCAGATATTTTATTCTTCTTCCTTTTTAAAAGGAAGGATTCTTTATTCTTACTTCTCTTTTGTATTTATATCCATTTTTCCTTTCTTTATTCTCCTACTTTTGACTTCTTTTTTATTTACTAATTATACTAAAAAACAAACTTATATTATTTAAATCTGTTCTGTCATCTAATTACTTTTATATAGTTAGATCAAGTACAATTTTCTTTATATTCAGTCTTATATTTATTTCTTTAAATTCTTTCATTCTTAACAACATATATCTATTATGATTATATTAAATTCTTTTAATAATCATTTCTTATTTCTTTAATTAATCTCTTCTATGAGATTACTTATTCTGTTTATCTCTTATATTATTCTCCCTAAATATTATGAATACTTATTTTATTTATTATTTTATTGACAAACTGTGCTATTCTCTCATAATTTATTATTTAAACAAACGTAAATGCTATATTCTCTCTTTATTATTCCTCTCATTATATAGTAGCATTAATTATTATTAATCATCCTTATTCTCTTAATGCTTTTATGGTAATGTATGTTTATGGTTTTATTTAATGAAGCTGTAAATATGTTTATAATTTATTTTAAGAATGCTTAACATAATTAAATACTACTCAAAATAGTTTTGTTTCTCGTGGGTTTTTTGAGACCCAAAACTATTTTGAATTTTCGAATTATTTAATTCGAAATTCTTCAACAGAAGATTTATTTCTTCTTTTCTCATCTGTCCTTTATTGGGTTTATA
>NW_001854933.1:0-1273 GCF_000209125.1 Entamoeba dispar SAW760
AAAAGTAATAATAATACCAATTGTAATAAGAATAAGATAATTAATTAACAAGGAAACAAGAAGATCATTAGAATATCTTTAAATAAAAGAACCCCCAGAGAAATAACTGTAAAGGCAATGAAAAAAAGGAAATAAGAGAAAAATGAAAAGAAAGAAGGGTGTAAAGGAATAAATTGAAAGTAAGAAATAGAAGAAAATGAAAAGAATAAAAGTAGAAAGTTGAGAATATAAAATGAAAGAAGATAAGAAGTAGTAATCAAAAAGAGATAATAAAATATGAAAAGAAAGATGAAATAAATGGAATATTTTTATTATAGAAAATAGAAAAGTTCAATAAAAATGGTCTAATCTAATGGTACAAAATAATTAACATTATTTTATTGATGTAAATTATTTTCTTCCTTTTTCTTTTTATGATTTTATTTATATGAATTATTTCTCCCTTATTTTGGTTCCTGTTACTACTAATAAATTATAAACCTATTTATACTCATTTAAAAGAACAATCACCACAATATATTTTATTATTTTCTTCATTAAAAATGGTCAATAACAAGAAGAAAGAAAATGAATTTATAAAATAACAGTTTTTATAAATAATAACTATGAAAGGTCAAATAACTACGAAAACAATAAAAATATTTAAATCTCTACATAAAATATTATTTTAAATAAACCTAAGTTAGTAAATAATACATAATAAAATATATATCAATCAACAAGAATTTTGTTTAAAAGATAAGTGTACTAGTTTAAACTCATGAAATTTGTATATTTTTATATTTTACAATGTTACCTTAATTCTTTTAATTTATTTTCAAAGAATATTATAGATATTTATCTTTTATTGTATTTACTTAATAATCTTAATTTAATTATGAATTATTTTTGTATACTACAAATAAATATGATGATTAAGTTTATGATTTGTTACTTTATTATTTTTCCTTTCTTTTTCTGAAATACTCAAGTTTATTGTTACAATGTTTTTAATAAACATCAAGTCAACTCATCAGTAAATAATCATTTGTTATTTTATAGATTTAGTTTAATGTTCTCTTTTAATAATAACTGAAATGAATTTACTCTAATTTTTTGAATGATTTTGTTTTCAATATTTTTAACTTAACTTTTACTCTTATATAGTGTTTCTCCATGATTGAGTTGGGTGGTAATAAAATTCTTTCATTTTAATGTTATACTATGTTCATGTATAACACAGTTTCATCTTAGCAAAAAATAAAGAGTATTATAACACTATTTAGTTATATAA
>NW_001854932.1:0-12386 GCF_000209125.1 Entamoeba dispar SAW760
ACTAATATTATCATAATGAATAATCAGAAATATATAAAATTAAAGTTAAATTCAAAACAACAACAAAAATAAATAATAAAAATAAATAACATCTCTATTTTCATCAATTAAAACAACATAAACAACAAAATAAATTATTTTACAACCATGAAATACAATAAATAAAACTTTACATGATTAATAAATAATTTATAATACACATCATCAAATTATAATATAAATTAACATGAAAAGAATAAGAAATAAAGAATAAATGAAAAAAAAAACAGAAGCAAATTAGAAATTAAACATTTGTAATAAATAAGTCATTTTATATGATTATTATTTATATCTATTATATTAACACTAACTTTGTTTTACTGTGTAGATTATTTATTGTTAATACATTTAATTAATTTAATATATGTTAAGAGTAAAATAAATAATAAGAAATAAAATAAAGCAAGAATGGATAAGAGGTCATACGGATTATAAATCAAATCAAAATGAAAATAATATAATGTATAAAATATTAAACATAAAAATGAATTTGATTTACAAACAGCTATGATAACATCATAAGTAATTAATTACTTTTTATTTTTGTTTTATTAAAAAAAGAAATAACAAAGATATTTAAAAAAGATTTAATGAATAAAGCTCAAATATTTTTTAATTGATTAATCATGGCTAATTTCATTCAATTGGTCTTGCATTCTTTGAGTTCTATTATTAATAATTTCTTCAATTCTTCCATCAGAAACATCATTATCAAGTTCAAGATGATTAATAGCATCTTCATCTAATTTAACCAATCTTTTACAAACTTGTTCAAACGAAGGTCGTTCACCAACGTTTTGTTTCCAACAGTCTTGAATAAGACCTTTCAATAACATTGGAATAGATGTATCAAAACCAAGTCTTTTACCACTTTCAACATAATCTTTAATTTCAAACAAAGATTTAAATTCTTTATATGGTTCTTCTTGATAAAACAATTCCCAAGCACTAATAGCATAGGAATAAACGTCACCTGCATTCGTGTATTCATCGTGATATGTTTCTGGTGCAGCATAAATTGGTGTACCAAGTCCTTTATCTTCTGAATTTTTATTATTTTTCTTAGTAAATCTAGAAGTACCAAAATCAGTAATTTTAATACAACAAGCAGAATCAGTATATAAAGAATTAACCAATAAGTTATCAGGTTTAAGATCTAAATGCATAATTCTATTTTCATGTAAGAATTGCATTCCTCTTGCGGTATCAAATAACATTCTAACTTTTAATTTATATGGTAATTTTACATAATCTTCTTTTTCTTTTCTTAAATACTCTCCTAATGATCCTAAAACAAAGAATTGAATAATCATAGAAACTTGTGGTATATAAGTAACTGATCCCATATAATTTGCAATAAATGGATTTCTTAATTTACTCATCATTTCACACTCTGCTATTACTTCTTTTTTTAATTCACTCATTTCTTCATCACTAAGACTCTCCCATCTAAATTGTTTTACTGCAACTGGAACACTACGATAACTTCCAATATAAACTTTACCCATTGCCCCTTCAGCAATTGGTTTTTCTGACATATTTAATTCATCCATATCAATATGAGTAGAAGATGCAGCATCTGTTTTAATAGTAATATGATAATGACAGTGTCTTCTAACATTTTTACAAAGTTTATCCATTTGAGCTTGGTCTTCTGGAGTCCATGTTTCAAAGCTTTTATCTTTCAAAAGATTAGCAATAGATTCTAATGTTGATTTAGATTTACTAAACCAAACAGTATAAGGAATTTTCATATCTCTAATTTTTGTAGTACAATGAAGTGTCATATAACTTGTAAGTAATTTTGGTGTAGAATGAGGTCTTATAAGTAATACTTGAGGTTCAAAATAAAAAACATATTTTGGATTATTTGGTGTATGGAAAATAATCATCATCCATTTATTTCTTGAATAATTATTAACTTCCATTCTTTCAAATCTAGTATCCATAATAGCAGTTGCAGTTGTATCATTTCCATAGTCTAAATCAATAGGATCTATCATATAACGTGCAGTTTTTGATGGTGCACTAGTAGTTGATCCATGAATGTAATAATAATAAACTGGTTGTTGTATTTTATAAATATTGATATCAACTTTTTTATATCTAAGTACAAAGATTAATAATACAATAAAGAAGATAAGAATTAATATCAATCCAACTGTTCCTCCTATAACAATTCCAGCAATAGCACCTCCAGAAATCTTAGTATCTATACATGATGTTGGATCATCTGGATCAGGAGTATGTCCATCTATACATTGACAGAATGAATTACAATTAGTTCCATTATCACATTCTTCTTTTCTTAAAAATGTATCTTTCATATAAAGACTATCAATAATTCCATTTCCACACAGTACATTTACACATTTTCCTTTTTGTTTACTTAATTTCCATCCACTACTACTATCACATCTGCAATTTGGTAAACATCCTTCACTATTCTGAATACATTCATCACCACTACCAAGTTTTCCATTTTTACATTCATTACTTACACAATAATTATTAACTAAAGAATATCCTGGTTCACATTTACAGAACTGGTCACAATGAGAAGTGTTAAAATAGCAAAGTGAACTATAATCATTAACTTGCCATTTCCCATTATAGTAACATAATTTATGGCAATCATCACCTCCAAAACTATCATTACATACACATTTCTTTTCTTGTGGAAGACAATTTCCATTTCCAGTTTCAGCGTTACAATTTTTTGGACAAATAGCTCTAACTTCTACATTTAAGTTAATTCGTTGTTCTTCAGACATAATACCAAAATATCTTTTTGTATTAGCTTTACCTTCAATACGTACAAAAACTCCATTTGGTTCTTCATCAGCAAATACACCATGTGGTGTTCCAGTCCAAACATTAAGGCATTTAGTATATCTATATCCTGACTCATTAACTATATAATCAAATTCTTGAATATAATTAACACGATCAGCTCCTCTAGTATCTATAAGAATTGAATAGTCTCCATCAAATTCAATCTCAAAAAGGATAATTTTCATTATAATATTTGGAATACATACTGGATAACAAACAATACCATATTGTTCTACTGAGAAATAAACATACATATTCTTAGATAAATCATTTGCTAATGAATCTGCTATGTCTTGAGTTAAATTAAATCTAGAAACACCTGTTTTTCCATTAACTGGTTGGATTGTTAATGAAACAGTAACAACTTTATACTCTTTAACGTTAATGAATATATAATAAAAATTCTCATCTTTCTTTGTTGAAGAAGAATAAATTGGATTTAAAATTGGAACTAACATATTTGTTTCAAAATTTGTTTCATTTAATGAAGCATGTGCAAGACAATTTCCAGTATAAGCATCACTTTGAGAATTAGTTATATCAATAGAAAGAAAAGCACTTGATTCATAATTTTTAGCAATATTAATGGAGAGTGTGTCCGTATAAATAGAGCTCATATCTAATTTAAACCATTTACCAAGTCTATATTTTTGTCTATAATAACAAAAACTAGTATCAGCCATAGAATTTTCATTAATTGTAAAAGTAACAGTACTTCCTGTTGTAATACTTTCTATATCTTTTTGTTCAGGAAGCCAACTTTTTTTAATAATAATATTTGTTGTCTTCATACAATAAGTACCATTCGGAATAAATGTCTCATAAACATCATCGTTAGGGTCAGTCCATTTACAATATAAACATGATGTGTCATTAAAATAATTCTCTGAACATCCTCCTCTGCAAGTGTTATCAGCTTCACAACCCCCAATACAACCTGGAGAACATTTAAATGAATAACACAAATAAATTAATATTAACAATGTACAAAGAGTCATTGAGAATAAAATAGGATTTAGTTTCCAAGTTTAAGTTCTTAACAGTTTCAAGAAGTAGATTAGAAGTATTATACTTATTTTACTATTACTTAATAGTTTAAAATAACAAATGTTAAGAAATAATAACTTACAGAATATTTCTTGTATATTAGGAATTCTTTCTCTTTTTTTACAATTATGAATCCAGTGAGGTGGTTCTACCTCTTTATAATTTTACTTTTATTATATTTTAACAATCATATAGAGAAAACTTTCAAAAGGGGAGTACTAATTGAGATATTTATAAAACATTCAAGGTTGGAAATTGTTACTGATTATTTCCTTTAAAAAAAATGTAAAATCCCATAAATTTTGTTGAAATAAAAATATAAAAAATTTTATTACAAAAAAAAAATTTATTAAAAACAAAAAAAAAATTTATTAAAAACAAAAAAAAAATTAAAAACCTAAAAAGAAAAATAAAAAAATTTAATTAAAAAATGCCACCAAAGAAACAACAACTTGGAAAAGCTTTAAAACGTGCAAATGTTAGAGAACGTCAACAACGTAGAAAACAAGACCTTGAAGGTAAAAAACAGATGGAAGGAATTCATGTTGATGGTAAAGCAGGTTCACAATCAGTTACTGAAGCGAGTGACTTACAAGAATTAGTTGATAATGCAGCAGCTATTAACGAGGCATTTGCAGTAGAGAAACAATATAATGTTGTATATAATAAGAAAGCAATAACTACCGTTACAGAAATGAGTAATGAAGAATTAGAAGAAATAAGAAAGAAGTATGCACTAATTGTTCCAAGAAGACCAGCTTGGACACCTGATATGACAGCAGAAGAATTAGATAGAGTTGAACAAAAATCATTTATGGAATGGAAGAAACAATTATATGAATTACAAAATGAAAGTAAATTATTATTAACACCTTATGAAAAAAATATTCAATTCTGGAGACAGTTGTGGAGAACTTGTGAACAATCTGATGTTATATTACAAATTGTTGATGGTAGAGATCCATTATTTTATTATAGTACAGATTTAGTTAAATATGTTGAAGAATTAGAAGGAAGAAAGTGTGGTATTTTAATTAACAAAGCAGATTTAATGACAGATGAACAAAGAGCAATGTGGTTGAAATATTTTGACGAAAGGGGAATTCGTGTTATTTTTTATTCTGCTTTAAAAGAAAATAAATTGGCTGAAGCTGCTATAAATAAAGAAGAAAAAGTTAGAAAAACTAGAAAGAGAAGAGGACAACAAGAAGTTTTTGATTTAGATCAAATTCAAAAAGAAAAAAAAGAAATTGATAAACATGAAATAAAAGAAGAAAAAGATAATAAAACTATAGAAAAACAAAAAGAAATCAAAGAAAAAGTTATAGAACAACTTCCTTTCACTGATGGCAAAGATATAGTTCAATCCGATAATAAACATTTAGGAAATCATGTATTAAGTGCAAATGAATTAATGGAAGAATTAACAAGATTAGTAAGTGATATTCCTTTAAGAGACAATAAACAAAGAAAAGTTATTGGTTTTTGTGGATTCCCAAATGTAGGAAAATCATCAACTATTAATTCATTAATTGGAATTAAGAAAGTTGGAGTTACAAGTACTCCTGGTAAAACTAAACATTTCCAAACATTAATACTGAACGATGAACTAATGTTATGTGATTGTCCAGGTCTTGTTTTTCCATCTTTCTTATCTTCTAAAGAAGAAATGATTTGTAGTGGTGTTTTACCTATTGATAGAATGCAAGATTGTCTTGGTCCAATTGATTTAGTGACAAGAAGAATTTCACCATCAATTCTTGAAGCATTTTATAAATTTAAAATCCCAAAAGCAACAGATTTTCTTCATGACTTTATTGATTGTTTTGAATCAAGAACTCCATCAGAAGCTGAATTATTCCTTGCTGGATTTGCTAAAAGTAGAAAATATTATACTAATACTCGTGGGTTATTGGATTATCATCGTGTAGCAAGGATTGTATTAAAAGATTATTGTTGTGGGAAATTAGTTTATTGTAAACCACCACCTGGAATTACTGATGAAGAATTTAAAGCTTCAAGAATAAACGAAAGTGATTTGATTGATTAATTAAATTATTTTGAAACATCTTTATTTTCTTGGTGTTCTTGACTTAATTGAATGAGATCAAGATTTGATAAGAATTCATGTTCTTCATCATCTTCTGATATAATCATACTATCTAAATCCTCAATATCTATTTTCTTTTTCTTTCCTTGTTGTAATTTTGAGTCATATAATCGAGTTAGGTGTTGGAGATGATGATTATGTTTTTTGCAATAATATTTGCATACATAATGTTTTGCTAAAGGACATTCATCACATAAAGGATTTGGTTTACAAATATATTTAGCAAATAAAATTGTAGCTTTAGAAAAATAACTCCAATGCTCTTTTGGTAACCACTCTTCAACTTCTTTCATTGCATCATTATCATTAGAAATGTCTTTTAAAATCCATTCAAGACGACTTAAAAGAAGTAATGAACGTTGGTCAACTGTAATACCTTCTATTTTTTTAAATCCAATTGCACAAATAATCTTAGCTAACTTAGGACCAATACCAGGTAATTTTTTTAATTCATCTATATCATCTGGAACAATATCGTTATAACTATTATGAATTACTTTTGAACATTCAAGAATAAATTTTATTTTTCGGACTTTTCCATAACATCCATCTAATAACTCATTTAATATATCTTCGGATGTTTTTGACATAATCTCAGGTGTTAATTTTTTATAATGTTCAATAAGATTATTCATAACCTTTAATCTCAATGTTTCACATGTTTTTGTTGATAACAATGCCCCAATTAATGCATAAAAAGGTTTTGATTGTTCATCAGGTGATAATTCTGTAATTAGATTAGTTCCAAATTGTAATTTTTTTTCATCAAATGTTTCAACTTTCTTTTTAATTTCTTCAAGAATAGCTAATCTTTCATTAACTTCATCTTCTGAGTATATAATTTCTTCTTTATCTTTTCTCTTCATATTAACTATTTTTAAGTTTTTTCTTTTTTTATGATTTTCCTCATTTTGATATTTAGTTTATGAAAACTAATATCTTATTATTAATAAATAACAAAAAAATCAAATTTAATATTTAGTATTTTTCTTTAAGAAAATGTTATTCCTTTACTTGTATAATTCAATATACTTAACTATGTCTACATCTTTAGTCTTCTACCATATAAAACAATAATTCTAAAACAATTTATTGGAACAAAAAGAGTACTAAACATTTTGACATTTTTTTAATACTTTAGAAATTCATTGAAACATGTTAATCTTTTTAAAGTTTATAGAATATTATTATAAGGCATGTACTTTAACAACAACTTTTGAAAAGAAATGATGTAAGGTTAGAAATAAAAAATACTTCGTACTTTGAATTTATAAGGTTTGATTTGTTGTGAAAAATCAAAGTATTAGTTCATAACAACAATCAATAAAACTTGTCTATTATTAAAAAGATTGAAACAAATAAAAAAATGATGAAAAGAATAAAATAAGTTAATCAACTTTAAAAAATTAATATTTATTATACTATACTTAATTACTATGAATTGTAACCATATTATTGGTAAAAGTTAAAATATATTTCTAGTGTTTTGTTAAAGTATTCGCTATCCTTCTTTCATAACTAACAAATGAGATACTTTTAGCAAAGAGTTACTCAAAAAGATGAATACACAAATAGAGAAGACAATCTTTTGTATCTTTTGTAAATAGTTATTTGACAAAAAATTAATTTCTAGAAATATTCTAAAAATAAAAAAACTTATACGATTATTTTTTTTTACTTTCGTTTTGTCCTTGGAATTTCAGTTTTATTTTTCCTGTTTTTACTAAAGAAGTATTTTATTCTCAATTACCTAAAAAAATCATATAACTTTTCTCTGAGTAATATAATTGTTTGTGTTATGTGTTTATAGTTAAGCCAATGAGTAAAAAGATTATCAAACAATTCTTTTAATTATTATTTATATCACTAAGTAATTAATCAATAAAAATTCAACATATTATATATAAAATTAAAAAAAACAACTTTAGTTTTCTTTTTAATATACACCTTATTAACTTTATTTGAATATATATATATGTATATCTTTAACTTTTTATCTTAACAACAACCTTTTTCATTCTTTCTTTTTAAACTGAACTTTAGATAGACAATTTTTTAAAAAATATTTTTATGTTATTTAAAACATATTTTAATAAAAAGTCCAAAAGATAAAATCAAAAAAGAAAGAACAATAAAACAAAATTTGATTATTCTATCAAACATATCAGAGATAATTTCGATTCTCAGAACATCTTTTACTTCAAGTAAAAGGGAAACTAAAAAATTGTACAAAATAGATAAGGTAGAAAATCATAGTAATTTATAGACTACACTACATCTAAAAACAGATATTTATTCGTATTTCTTGAAAAGAAAGATATTTTTAGATTAAAAGATAATCTATAAATATCAACTAAAATCTAATGCCATTTTAAATATCACAAATCTTTAATTAGAATCAACAAAACTACAAATATCAGTATCTCTTTACTATGCAGAACCAATTGACATATCTTTCCAGTATTAAGAAATATGGTAAATCAAAGTCAATAGTTGTTGTAGAACATAAACGAGTAAATGAAATATTAACTAAGGATTGGACTGAAGAAGATAACAAAAATAAAGAGTGTGATTTAGAAATACAAGCTATTCTTAGAGGTAATGAAGAAAGTAACTTAGATAATTTGTTTACAACTGTTGGTACAAATTCAGTTGTAAATGAATATTCATCCTCAGTCCATCCAACAAGTGCATAGTCTCTCAATTATCCCTATTGTTTTTTCTTTATTATTTAACTTGTTTTTTTTTTTCAAATAGAGTTATGTCCCTCATTCTTAAATATTCTTTTTAACAACGATCTTCTTTTTTACTTTCTTCAATAAAAATTCGGTTTCTTTCTTCAGTTCAACAGTTGTTTTATTAACATACTAACTATGCTAAAAAAGTCCAAACTGTCAAATAAAGAGAGAGAATCGGACTTGATTTAGAAAGTGAAAAGTTAAGATATAGAAATTAGTTTTTTGTTATTTATTTATAATTATTTTTGTTATTCATTTCAAACTGGACATTAAAAATTAGTTATTTTTATTCTAATGATGAATTCTATTTTGAATGGGCAATTTAGTGTAACAAAATAGTGTCGATAGTTTTCTATTATTAAATTAGGTCTTAGTAGTATCTCCAAAAAAAGAGAAAACAGAAAATAATACTTGACACTTTTAATTCAGTTGACTTAAGTGACATTTATTCAAAAAAATATAATTATAATTAGGTTTTTGATTAAGCAATGACTATTACTGTGTTGTCAATTAGTCATTTGTGTTATGTGCTTGATATATTATTCATTCAAACGAACTAATATCTTATTCATAATAAATACTACTAAATCATCTTATAAATAAATTGTCTCAATCATTCTTTTTTTTATATCAATTCAACACTTTTCTTTTGTCAAAATTGATTTTAAATTTTTTGTTAAATATATGTCTCTTTAACACTGATACTTTTCTTATTCAATAAACTGATAAACAACGGTCTTATAGTTGTAAATTTTACCAAAAGTTTTTGTTATGTTTTATGAATAAGTAAATTATGTAATAGATTATATTTTATATTTCATCTAGTCTTTTCTTTTTTTTTTCTATCTTTTCTAGTGGTTCTTGATTTATATATCAGCTGTTGGTGACATTCGTCTTGTTAATTTTTATTCCCTTAGTTTAATTGGTATTATGTTTGAGTGTCTTTTCATTGTTTTTATATTCTATAAATCTTATTATCTTCTTTTTCAAAAAATTTAATATCATCTCAACAAAATGAAAAATTTATCAAAATAGTACTGAAACAAAGAATCTAACTGATTAAACAAATTTTTGTTTTTGATACATCAAAATAAACGAACACCTTTTGAATGAAGATAAATTTAATGGATTAGAATAAGAACTTTTAATAATCAAAGAGTGTTAATAGAACCAAAAATTTTTATAGAATAATAAATTTGAATAAAATTTATAGAATGATAAATAAGAAATAAATATAAGTTCTTCAAAATAAATTCTTCTAATAAAAATACTGTTGTTTATTCCATTTATAAACAATATCTAATATACCAAATTCGTCTCATCATGAAATAGGTTATTGGCTTTAAAAGAACAATGAAAAAAAAATTATTTAGACAAACATAATAAAATATAAAATAAAATATGTATTGATTGTTTATGAAAACACAAATAATGACAAAAACAGCTAAATGAATTAGTAAAAAAATAAAACGTATTAAAAGAATTAATTTAAAATTCAACTTACTGTAGAGTCTAATGTGTATTTTAGATGAGTGTATTTATTAATAAAATGAACAACGATTCTATTTAACATTACTATACAAATAAAGTTATCAAAAAACCAATGGTTGGGATAATAATATTAAGAATAATATTTTATTCTCATTTTAACTTCTTTTTTTTTAAAAAAAAATACCTTTCATTCTATTAAAAATATCTATGAAACAATGAAGCAATTGTATTAAAGAATATTATTAATTTTGAAGGATAAGAAATTTGTTAGATAAAGGAGTTCTATCCTAAGAAATATAATTCATATTTATTAGACTACATTTAATTTAAAGTTAACTGGTTCTTATTTTAGTAAATTAAATTAATTATTTTAATATAGTTATATCATGTATTTTCATTTAAAGGAAAGAATTTAGAAGAAATGACGCATGATATAAAGAAAATCTTTATTTTCACTTTCTTTATGAAGATACTTATAAAACAAAAAAAAATTTTGTGAATTTTTTTGTGAATTTTTTTCTAAATTAACCCAATAAAAACAATAATAAATTTATAGTTTTTAATGGTAAAAAAATTTGTATTTAAGAAAAGGGAGGACAGAAGAACTCCAAAATAAATAAAAGATAATAATGTCCAAACAACAATCAAATTCACCAGTTTTTCCATTAGGAGAACCAAAAACATTCCAAGACACCATTAGTGGTATTGAGGGACACAGTTCACAAAATGGAATTTTAATTGGAGTATCGTCATGGGATAAAACATGTAAAGCATTTTTAGTTAATTCACCAACACAAACACAAATTGTTGGAAGTGTTAATTGTAACTCACCACTAACTTCTATATGTAAAGTTCATGAATCACAATTTTTAGTTGGATCACTTAATGGGGGAGTATATTTGTGGAATGTTCAACAAAATTCACTACAACAAGTAGGACAATTCAATGATTGTATAACTTCTATGAAACCACTTCTTGAAACTAATTCTATTGTTATTTCGAGTTTAGATGGATCATTAGGACTACTCGATTTGAATTCAGGTAATATTTCAAAAATGCCAGTGAATAATAAAGTTATTTGTATGGATGCTAAATACCCTTATATTACTTTCCATACTCCAAATAAAGTAGAAGTATTTAATATACAATCAGGTAAGTTAATGACAGATACTCTTATTGGAGGGCAACAATCTACTATTAATTCAAGTGTTCAATGTATAGCAGTATTCCCTGATAGAAAGGGTATTGTATATGGTGGTGCTGATGGAAGAGCAAATGTTCTTCATTTTGAAAACAAAAGTAACCAATATACTTATGCATTTAAAGCTCAACATAAAAAAATATCAACAACTCAAACATACTATTATCCAGTTAATTCAATTTCATTTTATAATGAAACAATATTCCTTACTGCTGGTAGTGATGGTGTTATTAATATTTGGGATAAAAATAAGAAAAGCCTTGTTAATACTTTAACTTCTCCTATTCAAAATTGTCCAATAACTACAGCTGATTTCATTTGTGAAAATAAATTTTTAGCTTATTCAGTTGGATATGATTGGCACCAAGGAGTAGAAGGACTTCTTCAACAACAAGTGTCAGTTCCAGTAATCAAAGTAGTGGATGATCCTTTAGTTCGTTTATGAGGGTACTTTATTAATCAAGTAATTATTATCTTTTTTATTATTTTTTTTATTATACTTAATAAAAAGAAAAAAGATCTCAAAAGATTTAAATTTTATGAAAGGTTTTATTGTTTTATGCTTGGTTGTTTCATGTTTAGCTAACCAATGCAAATGTGAATTAGTAGAAGAGGATGGAACAAAAAGTGAGTCTTATAAATGTAATAGAGTTGAAGATTTTAGTGCAAGTGAATGTATTATCTTTACTTCTCTTGAAAGTGTTGTTGGATTACCTAACAATGTAAAAGAATTAGTTATTAGTGTTGATGAAATTTCAATTCAATTAACAGAAAGTTGTCATATTGAAAAGTTATTATTTGAAGACTTTAGTACAGAGGCTATCTTTAAAGGTGATGGATATCTTAGTATTGATGTAATTACTTCAGAAAATCCAGTATTAATATCTACTTCAATTTCAATGGATATAACAAACTCTGAGTGTAA
>NW_001854932.1:12486-20372 GCF_000209125.1 Entamoeba dispar SAW760
ATTTTCAGGAAGTCAATTGGATGAAGTTTATGTCCAAGGGATACTTCAAGTTAGTAATACCATAACAATTAAAGAATTAACTATGTTATCAAATGGTTATCTTTCTATCAAAGGAAATTATGAGATACAATTACTTATTATAAAAGCAACAGAATTTATTATTTATGTTGAAAAGAAAGGTACAATCAAAACTCTTGACACAAAACAACTAGATCTTTCTGATCAAAATATTGATATTTGTTTAATAAAGTCATTAACACATGAATTTCCTGAATTACAACTTCCAGTTAATTTAAAAGGATTTGAACTTAAAAAGTGTTGTGCAGAAAATGAGATTCACTTAAAGAAAGAAGATGCTCAAGTTCGATGTACTATTATTATGTGTTCATTAGGAAAGGTATTAGAACCAAGTAACTGTTTTGAGATACAAGAGAAAAGTCAAGAAGATATACCTATTTCTATTACTCTTACACAGGAATATGATATTAACAAAATTAAGAATAAAAAGATTTATCAATTAGTTATACCAGAAGAACTTCATACTGAAATTGATGGAAGTTTATTTGAAGCAGAAGAAATTATAGTACAAGGAGAAAGTACACTAAAAGGAAAATTTAATAGTATTGTTGCTAATTCAGTAGAACTTGTTTCGGCTGAAGTTAATAAACTTAATATTATTGGTAAAGTAACTTTTGATAATGTTAAACTTACAGGATTTATTGACTTAACTGATTCACAAGTAATAATTAATGGAGTAACAACATTTGAGCGTGCACAAATTATTGCATCATCTGTTAATATTTTTTTAAATAATAAAGGAAGTATTTTTATGGATGATAGTAAAATGATGTTATCATCTGGTGTTATTTATGGTAGTTATGAAAGTACATTTAAAGAATGGATTATTACTAATTCTAAAGTTGAAATAGAAGGAGTTGTTGATATTAATTTTGATGGTGGACATGATGACCTTTGTAAACAAATTATTCACTTATCAAGTTCTGATATTTCTTTTTCAATAACATCACATGGTAATTCAAAATCATCATTAGTATTAGATACTTCTAAAACAGGATTATATGCTTGTTATGAATATAATAATAAACCAATTTATACTTTAGAAAATTGTAAAACAAATAAAAATCAATTAATATTACCTGATGACACTACTTGTACTTGTGATTCATTATATTGTAACTATATTGTTGAAGGTAAATCTATTCAAATTACTGAAGATATAGGTGGAATAGAAGGTAGTGATTTAACAATTAAGGCTAATGGAATAAGTATTGATCAATTGGTTTGTTTTGGAGAATGTACATTAGTTGGAGATTTTGTTGTTAGAAATATTAAACAACAATCAGGATCATTAAATATTAAAGGTCAAATATTAATTAATACAATTAATGTTCTAGAAGGGTCTACAATAATTAAAGTATATCCATTAGCAATTTTAACATTAGAAACACAAGTCATTGAAAATACTAAAATTTTTGTCCAAAATAGAGGATCATTAGAATTAACTACAAATAATTTAAAACATTCATTAATCGAAATTGAAGAAACTGGATTAGCTGTTGTCTATGATTCAAATCTTATTATTTCTTCATCAGTTATTTCTTTATCTAATGTTAATCATAATGCTTTTGCATTAGGTCCAGGAAAAGGATTAGGAACTGATTTCAGACCAACAAGTTCTACTATTTCATTTTCTCAAGACTCATTAATTGTTATTAGAGGAGAAGTAACTGATGAAGCTTATTTAGTTTATGGACCTAAAGGAAGTATTCTTAATGTACCACAAGTTAAATACGTTATTAATGAACAACTGTTTGATATTAAATCCCGTATTAAATGTGGAACTTATATCGTTGCTAATGCATTTAAAGATGATGTTGTATGTCCCAAACAACCATTTAATTTGAGAGGAGTTAATGTAGTATTGGTACCAAAAAAATGGAATAGAAACCAATCATATTTAATGATGTTGATGTTTTCTTTTATAGGAACATCAGGGTTATTAGTAGTATTATTTATTATCTATTCACTAATTAAAGCCTCTCATATTGGTAATTTGAAAATAAACTAAATTAATTTATAAACAACACTACAAACCTCTAATTGAATTAATTTTTTCTACTCAAAAAAGAAAATAAAAAAGTAAAATGAATAAAGAATTAAAAAATTCTATAAAACACATTATTGTTTAATTTAAGAGTATTGCTATAATGTTATATTATTCTATTTAATTAACTCAAACTTATTTTCTTTTGTAAGGTCTGCTAAAAAGAAAATTCAAAAACTGAGGTTGTTGTATCAGTATAACAATTACACTCTTGTTCTTGGTGTAACTGAGTGCTGATAGGTTTTTTTTCTTTAATTCCAAATTCTTCAGTTGATTGTTCGATTTTTTCATCCGTTTCTAATGTTGGTGAACCATCAATTTTTATATGTGGAGATGGGATTCTATCAGCCAATAAAAAGAATGAATTTTCAGTTAATGTTTGTTCTTTAACACTTTCTTCCTGATTAGTTTTATTGAAGTCATGATAAGCAGGTGATCTCTTTAAACGTGACATTAAAATGATTATATTTAAGTTTTCTTTTATATTAACCCACCTGCCTTTTTATTTTATTTTTTAATTTTTTTCAAAATGGTTTTTGTTATTATCTAATTATAAATATCAAAAAAAGAGAAACAAAAAAACTCTGAAAAACTTTCTTTTTTAAATTTTTTATTTAAAAAAACTAAATACAAGATAAATCTTAAAATAATTTTGTCTATTTTTTATTGATGATATTTTGGAGTAGATAATTTCTTTTTTGTTTTAAAAAATGAAATAGTCATTAGTCAATGACTTCAAGAACATGAGTTGTTCTATACAAAAAAGTTTAATATTATTAATTGAGATATTCATCTAACCTTACAAACAAAATGATTTTAAATTTTATAAGTATTATTCAAGATATTAGTTATGGTATAACTGCGTTATATAATAAAATATTAATTCTTATTAAGAATTTTCTTAGGTTATATAACATTAAAATAATTTTATTTTAACTTGTCTTATTGTTAAATATCTTTTTATGTAACTTAAAAGTATTTTTGTGACTTCAACTCCATTTTAATTTATATTTGATGGCGTTGTGTAGTGTTTTCTTTTATACTATTTTTATCACTAGAGTACTACTTAATAATGAATAATACATACAAACATAATGGAATAATTAACTTAATAAAATAAGATGGCATACTATTTAATGTAATTTATCTTTAAAAAAAAGGAAAGTAAAAATAAACTGAGTGGTATTTTATACTAATAACAAACACTAGTTGTTCACATCTTTACCATGAACGACTTCTATGTTTAAATTTTTAGTACTTTAAGTGGGTATTTCTTTAAAATCGATAAATTAAATAAACTCTTTAAAAAATTTAGATATTTTATGAGTAGAACTATTGAGACTCACCAAAACCTCTTATAACTTCAAGGAAAGTAGACTTTTGTACCTTCTTGTACTGTGCTAGGATTTAATAGAAATCAAATTAAGTTACTTTCTTTACATTATCTCTTTCTGAATACTCAGTTTTGTAGCAATAATAAAGAATAATAATATAGTTGTTTTATAGTCAATCACTTACAACGAACCAAAGACCACACCCTAATAACTTGTTTCTTAATTGCCTGTTTAATACATTTAAATCTAATTCCATAATTCATTTTATTTTACTCCATATAAACTCACTCAAACTGAATTAATACAAAACCAAAACATTGAATAAAATAAGTTTATTTAATGATAGACATGTGCTATAAGTTAATTTCTCATTATAAAAGAATGGTTCAATAAAAATACACTTAGTTTGCATTCAAAAGTTATCAAATGAAATAAATTTGAGTTTATGAAAAAGAATGTTATTGAAGATTGAGTAAATGATTATATTTTAATTTATTATTTATTTGATATTTGTTTTTTCTTTATTTTAGTTTTATATAACAATATTACAAATTTTTATATTATTAATTGTATTTACCATTTCTATTAAATAAATAAAAAATAAAAGAAGAGGAATGGTCAAATTCATTTTTTTATTACCAAATGAATATCAAAATCTTACAAAGAATTGTAATGTGATTAATTTTCAGGATTTAGCACTCTTAATTTTACCTATCACTTCATTGCAACAAAATAGTCTACAATATTTCAGAATTAAAAACCTATTGGATCTTATAGTTTTTCTGTAATTTGTTCTTTGTTCTGACCATCCTTTTTAACAAAATTTATTTAAGAATTTGATTACTAATATAACTTATTATCTATGAACATAACTTAATTAAAAGGAGTCAGAATATTCGATATAATTTTGACAAGCCCCACCAAAAATAATACGTCTTTTATTTCCTTGAGAAACACGAAGAAGTTCAATTTTGTCAATAGTTTCAACAAATTTTTTAATAACCTTCTTTCTATTCCATAAATCTTCTTTAGTTCCTTTAAAACAAGGGACTGGCACTTTTCTACAATACTCATCAAAAACAGTTGAGGTTTTGAAATAAGAAGAGTTTGGTTCATACCATTTATTCCTTACCATAAGAGACAATATTTCACATACCTTTTTATAATTGACAGTAAAAATAAAATCAGTTTTTAGAGGAACCAACTTGTGAACATCTTTTTGAGACTCATCACTTAATAGTGATGAAACTATTTTTCTATCAAAAGTAGAGTTGTTTTGTTCAACATTAATCTTTTTTTCAACTTTATGTTTTTCATTAAGACTCTTATCGTTTACTTGAGATAAAGGAGTGGTTGTAGGAACAACTTTATGACTTTGTGCTAGTTCAAGTAGAGGTTCTTGTGCTAATGTATCTGTACTATTAGGAACTTTTTGAAGAGAACCAGAACTATCTTTTTCAGAATTAACCATTTTTTGAGATGAGATTGAAGCGTTAGTGCCTCGAGGTTTCTTTCTGATAATATCAGAATCTTCAGATTTTTTAAGTTTATTAATAAGCTCTTCTTGGTGTTTAACTTGGACACGAAGTGAAGTAAGTTCGATTAATAAATGATGTTTTTCTGTCCTTTCTTTGTCTATAAGTTCTTGTTTTTCTTTAATTTGTGCAGAATACTTTGATGACATTTCAGATTTAAATTGAAGGTGTTCAACCATTTTATTTGCAAAGAGTTGTTGTTGTTTATTAATGACAATTTTTAATCGTTCTACTTCTTGAAAGAGTTTTTCTTTTTCTGATTCTAATTTTGATATTTTTTGTTTATAAAAATCGTTTTGTTGTTGGGCCATTCTAAGCTGGAGGTATTCTTCAAATTTGATTAAGAAATTTGGTACCTCTTCCATATTGGAATTGTTCATTTTTATTTTGTTCTTTCTTTTAAGATTCTTTTTAATTTTAAAAAAAAAAAGAAGAAATAAAATTTTAATAAATAAATAAAAAGAGAAATTATAAATAAAAATTAAAATAAAATTAATGAAAAATAATTTAATTGATAACGTGAGAACCAGAGTTCATGGCCCATCTCTTAAGAATAATATCTTCAGTGAATTCAGTTTTTCCAACAGCTTCTAATTCACCATGATGTGGCATTAATACTTCAAGTGCTTGATCTTTAAATTCTCTAACTCTAACTTTAGCAATTCCTTTACATTTTGGTCCTTTCCAATCAATGAAAATACCTCTTGCTTGATCTGGAATACCTTCAAGAGTACATCTAAGGTTAATAAGAGCAAAACATGCTTCATCATCCTTAAGTTCATCACGAAGTGAATCAACACCATTTCCAGAAGTTCTGAAAACAAGTTGTTTATTCTTAACTTCATATACTACCCATTGTCCATTTGGAACATCAATGCTTCCCATTAAAGCCATAGCCTCTTGTTCAGTAGCCATTTGTAATTGTATATGTCTTCGTAGTTTTTTTTTCCTTCCTTTTATAGTTCTACTTATTAATGACTACGTGGACTCTTCAAACTTTATTTAATTCTAAATTAAGAAATTATAGAGCTTTTCATGATTTTGTTTTTAAAGTTCTATTTTCATTATTTTCTTTAATTCTATTTTTTCTTTGTATTTCTTTTCTTATTTTTTTATTTTTCATTTATAACTTTCGTCTTATAATGGGAACGATCTCTATTTCTGATTAGTAGCGTTAGAACTTGAAGTTTTAAAATGTATATTTCAATTTCATTTTGAAACAACTCATCAAAAAAAAATATTTTTCTTATCTTTTCAGTATCACAAAACAAAATATATCTTTTGTATTTATTATGAAATTAATAAGAAAAGATACTATCTTAAATAAAGTTAAAAGGACGAAAATTCGTTAGTTAATTTGCTCAGCTCTTTTCCTTCTTTTGTTTTTTATACATAGAATTCATTCTTTTTTTAGTTAAAGTATTAGGGTAATGAAGTTAATAAACTTCTCTATATTATTTATCATTATATATGTTTAATTATATTGACAATGTGACGACTCTTACTTACAAATCATCTTGTAGCATATAATGCATAAAAGAACAACATATGATTAAACACTAAAAATTATTTTAGAGATTTTATATAATACTCATAATGGTATTTGCATAGTGTTGTTATCTGTTTTAATAAAGAACTTTTATATCGAATAAAACTCAAAATAAAATAAAATGATGAATAACAATACACAAATACTTATTAGTGATAAAGAACAACTTGTTTTTCAACCCTTTTTAGTTAATAAAAAAGAATTAATGATTCGTGTTGCACAACGTTATCAACAAATAAATTTACTTTCTTATGAAATAATTTTTATTGATTTAAAAGAAAAAAAATTAATTGAGCCAATGACTTTTGCAAGTACTTTGAACAAAGTCAATGTTTTATTACCTGTTGAAAGGTATCAATCAGTTACATTTAAATTAAGTAATGACGTTATTTTAAGAAAAGAAGTTGATTTTTCAAAAACTATAGCAGAAGTCTTTTATTCATTAGGATTTGATGGTTATTATGATACTCAAGACCCTTCTTTTGATTTATCCGAATATTTTGTAACAAAATATTATAATCATAAAACACCTATTATGATTAAATCAACACCTTTATATCTTAAGTCTAGTTTTGTTCCTGTTGATCATTTTACTCAATTCTACCTTGTATGTAAATCAATTCTTATGTCAAACATCCATGCAATTCCAATTGGCCCTTATGCCCAAATGGCTTCACTTTATTATTTATTATCATTAAATATTAATATTCATCCTTTATTAAATGATATTAATACAATTGAAGATTATCTTCTTTGTCATTCCTTAGAACAATTAGAACAAAAACAAATTGATCTTTATCATTCTCTTGGTGTTCAAACAAAATCTTTCTTCCCTTTCCATCTTCAACCATTTTTAACACATAAATTATTGATTCATATAGGCAAAAAAATATTAAATTATTCAAGATTTCCAAATTCTTATTTGATTCGTTGTTTTGTTACATCATTAAGTCAATGTGAAGGACTTAAAACAATAGGGTTGATTGGTAGACATTGTAAAGACCGTACTTTACTTTCTTTAGGAGAAGATGGTGTTTATATAACAAACTGTAGTGGAACACTTCAAAAGAAAATAAAACTAAATCAGATAAGTAAATGGAAATCTAATGGGAAATTCTTTTATATCTTGGAAGGAAATCCTGAAACTCAATTTGCTTGTATTAAGTTTGATACTAAACAACAAGCAATTGATACAGTTCGTATCTTTAGTGAATATACTGATAATTTAGCTAAACAAAGAAATATTGTTGGACATGATGATCAACAAAGAAGAGACATACAACCTGATGATAATTAAATATTTGATATAAAGATTTAAAATAAAGATAAAGAAGTAATCAATT
>NW_001854932.1:20472-22264 GCF_000209125.1 Entamoeba dispar SAW760
TCTATTTTTGTTTAAAAATAAACGTTTCTTCTAACTAAAAGAGAAACAACTCACTTTAAAAGAATTAAGATAAACACTAAGAGATGGTAATGAAGTTAATAAGTCTTCATAATGAATATCGTAAAAAGGTATCTCTATTTTATTTACTTGTTTTATTGTAAAATCTGTTATTATTCCATTTCCTATTAACATATTTCCAATAAATATTTCCATTGACAATGAATTAACATTAATCTGATAATCTCTTGGTGTAGTAAAAACAAATTGAAGTAAAGAATTATTATTGTCTATTCCTTCTAATATCCATTCTGACTTTAGAAATAGAGATTGAATAAACCCAAAATATGAAATAAATATAATTAAAGCAATATATCCAACTACAACAATTAAAGAAATAATAAAACATAATCTCCTAATGAAATAAAGAAGAAACATAGAATTAATTTATGATAACATAACAAAAATATTTATATATCATCTTTTTATTATAATAACTTTACTTTTTCTTTCACTTTTCTCTAATTAATCACTCCTATCATTGAAAAATCTTGAATTAATAAAAAATAATAAAATTTTTGTTAAAACTCAAATCAAAATGTATCAATTAGAAGCAAAGACAGGGTTCGTTAGTGGAGAAATTCTAATACAACCATCATCTGCACCAGTAAATATAGTCTTACCATCATGTGAAAATACAATGGTGTTAACAGTACCAAAGTGACCTGGTAAACGTACCATTTCTTGTCCATCTACAGCACTTACAAATGTAGTCATAAGCATTGTCATATCTCTTTGAGTCATAGTAATCATTGCTTTATCTTGACCACCACCAACTGCATAATAATCTGCATATGGGGCAAATCCAATAGATTGTAATGGATAACCAGATTCAAATGTTGAAATAACTTCTTGTGGCATTCTAATGTCATGAACAAAAGCCTTACCATCTTTACCAGTAGTTCCAAGAAGAATATCATTAGCATCTGATTGAATATCAGTAATTTCACCTTTATGAGATTCAAATCGAAGACCACTATTTTGTGTTCTAATATCTTTCATATTTAAATTACCCAATTCATCTCCAACAATAAAACTAGAATTACTTAACCATTTAGCTTTAGTTAATTGTGGCATTTCTTGTGATAATACAGAGACGGGTGTTGTTTTCATCTCTGGATCAATCAAATTAACAGAAGAAGCAAATGTTCTAAATGCACCAATAACAGCTAAAATATTTTCATTATTTGGTGATAATTCAACACTTTTAATTGGTGCATAACAACCAGCAATAGGTAATTTATTATATACTTGTTTTCCTGTTTCTAATTCAAAACAATACAATGAACCATCTCTTGATGCTAAATACAAATAAAGACCATTATTAGAAATTGAACAAGATGATACTGCTCCAGCACATGCATAAGCTCCCATACTTACTAATGGATCAACTCTCCATAACATTGCAGTTTTATCATTTGAACATGAAACAAAGTAATCTCCTTCACGAGTTAATTCAATTTTAGTAATAGGCTTTTCATGACCTTTTAATACAATGCTTTTGATAGTAGCACCTCGTTGAGCCATATTTTTAGGGTATTTTTCTAGTTTTTTTATTTTATTTTTCTTTTTCCTTTTTATAGTTTTTATATAGTTTTATTATTATTATTTTTCTTTTTGAAAAAAAAAACTGGAAATAAAATCATAAAATTTTAATGAAAGTTATTGCTCTCTTAATATTTTGTATTTCTCTTATTTCTTTAGTTCATGCCTCATACCAAATTCACACCTGTTT
>NW_001854932.1:22364-29510 GCF_000209125.1 Entamoeba dispar SAW760
ATATGGTTAATTTCTAATAATAAGAATCGTTATTATAAGTAAAACTAAAAAATAATACAAACGTGGCTTTAAAACTATTCAAGAGGAATAATATTAACCCAAAAAAGGTCATTGGGAAAAGATTATAAGTAAAGTGAGTGAATATTAATAAATAATTCATATTTTTATTAGACAATAGATTCATTACTAAATATTCAACAAAAGAAGCTATAATACTAAATCCATAAATGTTTCCAAATCTTAATTTACCATTTAATAAAATAACTATTCCTAGTGCAAATGAAATAATTATTGAACCAATAACATCACTCTCACTTACATCTGGTGTTGAGAATGGATTTAAACTTTGAACCATTTTTTTACCAATTTTATTAAAGTCAATACCTAATTCTTCAAGTAAAGGGAGTTCATTTTCTAAATCGATTGGTTGTTGTGTGGTATTTTTTTGTTCTTTTTCTGTTTCAGACTGAGGGCCATTAATAGTAGAGTTAGAAGTTAATGTTGACTCACTATTTTGAATAGGATTTTGAATAAACCCATCATCTTCAAGAAAAGCAGTTTCACTTGCAATTTGAGAAGCCTTCTGTAAAAACTCATCAGCGTCATTTCCATCATCACTAATCTCAAGTTCAAAATTTGTGTTTTCACTTGTCATTTTTATTTTAAAATTTTTTTAGTTTTTTAAGTTTTTTTAATTTTATCATTTTTATTAATAACAAAAAAATAAAAAATTTATGTTATTAATAAAATTTTTTAGAGAATGGAAGTAATGAAGAAAAAGATAAATGGAAAATTCTCTAAAAAAGTAGAAGAAAACAGAAGATGAAAGAAAAATCAAAAAAAAAAGAAAAAATTTTTTGTGTAGAAATATGGAAGAATTAGAGTAACAGAAAAGAATTTAGAGTAAAAAAGAAAAATGAACTGATAACTCAAATGGCTGAATTTCAATATAATGAAATCAGTACATGGGACATTCTAAATGGAATATCTATTTCAAGTGATTTTGAATGTATTTATAGAAAAAAAATTGAAAATGGACGTATTTTTCAGTCATGTGAAAGTGTATTACCAATTTCATTACAAGAAGCTTATCATCATATAGAAAATTATATTGAAGGTGTAAAATATGATGATTATATAGATAAAGTAGAGATATTAAAAGATGGAACTTATAAAATATATCCAATACATGAAGATGTAACAAATAATGGAGTAATTATATGTACAAGAGAAGTAGTAAATGAAAAAAATAGGTGTTGGTCTAAGAATGTTAATACTGTAAATGGATTGTTTCATAGCTTAACAGTTATTGTAGAAAAAAAATCAAAAAAATCAGTGAAAATTACTGCAGTTATTATTCATTTAATGACATTGTATTCAAATTTTGATATAAAATTTTATTCTTGTATATCATGGAGTATTCACTGTTGTATTATGGCATTTGAAAAAGCCAGTAGATATGAACAAAGAAAACAATCAATGAAAAGTATTGAAGATGAATTTGAGAAGGCATTGTATATATCAACAAGAATTTATCCATTTATTGTTCATCAAAATAAAGTTATTAGAGTTCTTCTTTCAGGAGATAAAAAGAAAATGGTTATACAAAGCGAAATGAGAAGTAGTAAAAGAGTTGAAACATTACTCAATGGATATACTAAGAATAAAAATTATTTTGTTTCACAAGAACTTATTAAACAACAAGAATTTAAAAGTTATTATCATATTAAATCATTTAATTCTCAATTTGATATTGTTAGAATGTACAGATTCAATTCTGAAGAAGGAATTGCACTTTTAACATCTGAACATTGTCCTGAATGTACAAAACAACATACTTTATTTAGATTATTACCAAGTGGAAATAAAGTATTTAGAGAAAATAATGAAACAATCATTCAATCAGTATACCATATTGATCTTTCACTTTTTTCTTTGAAAGATGAAATAAATTATTATAGTACAAGTCATAAAGCATTATTTGTTATTCTTTATGGCCATGCATTATATCTTCTTTTACATTTAAATGCTTTTCCTTTTAAATTGATCCAAAGAATTTCTTCAAATAATAATTCGGTTACTGTTATATACAAAACATTAGAACTTGTAAAGAGTTTTCAAAACTGCCCATTAGAAGAATCTCCTTTTAATTTACTTAAATTAGATGTTCAAATACAATTAAAAGTATGTAGCTTCTTACAACCAAAACATCTTTTTTCTCTCATGCAAACTAATACTCATTTTCGAACTTTATTAAAATCAAATCAAGCAAAAGGAGTATGGAAAAAAGTTTATAATAAATATCAGGATGTAAATTCTTTTGACAGAACGATTAAAAAAGAAAATTTTTATGAACCTAACTGGTTTGAACTCAGTAAAAGAAGTTTCAAAAGAGAAGTTAATTGGTTTAGATTTGATGTTTATAAATACCAATGTAATGTAAAATGCAATCCACATTCTGTTATTATTAAAGAAGATAATGTTATTGTTGGTGGAGAGAATGGAATAATTAGAATATTAAACAAAGGAAATAAATACAATATTGATTGGTCATTTATTGGATCAGCTCCTTTATGTGGAATAAATAGTGTAGAAGAAGGAGTTTTTGTATTATTTAAAAATGGAATAATTAATAATATTACTAAAGAAAAAGTAACAAGAGATAAAATAGGATATTATGAAAGAACATCTTTTTATAAGAATAAAGTTATTGGATGGGGAGATTTAGTTGAGTGCTTTAGTATTACTGAACCATATAACAAAACTATTATTAAAATATCTCCTAATGATATAAATCAAATCAAATTAATATCAGATGATATTATTTGTGTGGCAAGAAAAGATGAAATGATTGGATATGATATTAGATGTGTTCAATTTCCTGCTTTTCATCTTGAAGGGCATCTAGGAAATGTTACAGATTTTGATCATTTTGATGAAAACTATATTATTAGTGGAAGTAAAGATTGTTCAATAAGATTATGGGATATTCGAAATACCTCTAAGGTAATTGATAGACCAGCTCATTTTTTCCCAGTGAAAGCTGTTAATTGTTACAACAGAAAAGTAATTTCAATTTGTGAACATGGTTACATTACAATCACACAGTGTGATAGTGCTCATTTAAAGAATTGTAGTTTTGTTTCACGTGTGAATGGATTTTGTTGTAGCTCTTTTAATGATACAAGACTTGTTTGTGGAACAACAAATAATTCGGTTGTAATTTTTGAAAATAAATAAAATTTCTATTATGAATAGTGATTTTATTTATTTAATTTGTTTTTATGATATGACCAGATTGTGAGTAATAAAATGAAAATTTTCTACAATTAGTTAATGGTTAAACTGTTTAAGCAAAATAGCTTTAGTTAATCAAGAACATATTCTCAAAAAATCTTAATTTTTGGAAGTTGTTTTATTTGATTAAAATAATTTTAGAATGGAATGTTATAAAAAAAGTTTTAAGTAAGAAAACTACAGTTAGATATTAAATTTTGAATGTTTAAAGGCATCAACAAGATATTCATTTGATGGTAATAATTCTAAGCAATGGATATATTCTGATATTACTTGACGAATAAGTTCTTTTAATGTTCCAAATTTTCGTTCATCTTGATTTGGAACGTGAATGAGTTGATAAATTTGATTTAATGGCATATTAAGATCAAATAGATTTCTTTCGATAATCACCATTGACACATGGGCTGCCATTTCTACATGACCAGTATATAAATATAAACGAATAACATCAATAAGTCTTCCCATTGAAGTGAGCATTTCTATTGCTTTAGGCCAACAATTGTCATAAATATATTTTAAAACAATACAAAGAAAAATATCAGTTTTTGCATCGTCATCTAAGAATAATGAAGACACTACCATTGCTTCTTCAAATTTACCAATATCAATATATAACTTACATACTTCTCTATTCTGATTTAATAATTTATGTAATTGAATCAAATGAGTTTTATCACTTGAAGGATCATTAAATAAAGAAGTAATTAATCGTTGTCTAGACAAATTATTTCCATCCATAGTTAATGATAACAAAGATGCTCTCATTGCATATTTAAAATATTCTTCATCATAAGGACTTTTTAACACTTTAAGGAAATGAGTAAATGCATCATTTCTTCGACCTAGTCTCATTTCACTTAATGCAAAGGCATGGTAATCAATTTGTAGTTTACTTTTAGTGTTATAATTTTTTAATGCATTGGAATAATGTGTTGTTGTTTCATCTTTTTCAACAACATAATTTTGGACAGTAATATATGGACTTCCTGATTCTGGTAATTTATGTTCTACAACCCACTTCATTAAATTCCAATATTTCCAATGTTTAACATCTTTAAAACGAAAGTATATTTCAATTAAACGTTCTAAAGTATCTTCATTATTTGGTATAGGATAATCAAGGTTCTTTAATTTTATTCCATGTAATAATAAAAAGAAAATATCTCTACGTTTTGTTGGTTCAATACAACTTAATGGTAGAGGATTCATAGTTTCTTTAAACAAACCATTACAGAGAAATAGACACATGTCAAGTACTAAAACTTCTCCCGTAGAAACCAATACTGCTGGATATTGGCTTAACCAAAAAACATCTAATATAGGAAGATTTAATCTTGTCAAGTAATTAGTGTGTCCACTTAAAACACGCATTCCACCAACATCAAATACTATTACTTTTTCTCCTAAAATGATAACATTATTACAATCTTTAGTTGGGCTAAAAACAATTTTAGAAATATGTTTATTATCAGGGAGAATAATTGATTGTACTTTATTATTATATATTCTAGTTAAACATCCTTTATTATCTGCAAGAATAGTATATAAACCTTTTGTTGCGATAGCACTAAATTGTCCTTTCCTTACATCTTTTATGACTATATCTTTTCCACTTCCATATTTTTTATATTCATTTTTATCTATTATCATTAATTCTTTATCATATGATATTCCAATAACTGATTTTTCTATAAATTGTATTATTCTGTACCCTTCAACTTCAATTTCTTCTAGAGAATTTGTATAACAAACTACGATACTTTTATTATCTCCTTTACAACATACTTTTTTTATTTCCCCATAACAATTTCTTAGTTTTAGTGTTCTTTTTATTTCTCCATTTAATGGATCAATAAAAATAATATAATTTTTATTTTCTTTTGAATGTTCTTTTACTTTGATTCCATAAACTCCAACAATATTATTTAACCAAAATAATCCTTTTGGATTTAATTTCGTTATCTCAAACATTCTATATATTTCTCCTCCTTTTAGTACATACATTATCCCATCTTCAGTAATTCCTACAGAATATATTTGTTTAGATATAAACCAACGAATAGTAGAAGGAAATGTTTGTACAATACCTTTAATTACCATTGAGTATGGATTTGTAGTTAATTTTAATAATATTAATGGACCTTCTTGCATACGTACAATAAGATTAGAGTTATCCATAGCATCAGGGACAATAGAAATAGTGGTATATTTATGTAATCTATTTCCTTTTGCAAGGATTGAAGATATTTCCATTCTTCCATATGAACGGATTTGTACAAGATTGATAATCTCATAAACAAAAATATTTCCGTTATGAGTTAATAAAGCAAAATATTTTTCATTATACAAAAGAGTAAAATCAGCTGGTTCTTCTGGTAAATCAATTGTTGCTAAAGTAGACCGAAGAGCTGTATCAAAAATTAAGAAATGTTTTGTTAATAAAATATAAGTAACTTGACGACGAATATTTGAATATTTAAGTCGTAAAACACCTTCTTCAACTCTTAAAAGATTTGGTGTTGAAGTATCTAATTCATACCCTTTAAATATTGAACTAGCTAAATTACAAAAACACATACTTTGTCCTCCATAAATACCAAATGAGCCTCTTGCATAAATAGAATTACTAAATCCAATGGGGTCTTTAAATATATCTTTGACAACCCATTTAGATTTATGTTTTTCTTCAGATAAAATATCGTAACATATCAACGTTCCACTCCTATAAAGTACTATTAATGCTGATGAACTACAACTATCCCATTGTAATCCAACAACTGGAGAATGGTCTAAAGATTCAAATTCTATTGGTTTTGAAGTAGACCATATTCCCCAGACATGAATTTTACCACTAATATCACCTGAGGCAATAATTATATCAGATTTATTAGGAGAACTTAATGTAGAAAGAAAGTCATTTGTTTTAAAACAAACAGAAGTAACTGGACTTGCATGCCCATTATATGCATAACACATATTACAACTGAGTGGATTAATAATATAAATAATACTATTAAATGCAATTGCAATTAATCCATAGTCCCAATCGCATGCATGAACATTTGTTGGATGTGCAGGACCAGGAAGGCATAGTGGAGTAAGTTTAGAATGTCCTTCGTTTATACATGAATAATTCATTCCAACAAACAATCTTTTGTTTTTTAGTTCATTTGTTATTTTTCTTTTTTTTTAACTTCTTTCTTTTGTACTCCTTATATTTTTTATTGTTATTTAAAAATTTTGTTATTCTCTTCTTTTTTTATTCAAAAAATTTGAAAATATCAAAAAGAATTAAAAAAAATGAACTAAAATGAAAAAATATAAAGAATGGCAACAAGTGGAAGAACAGTTACTCTTCAAAGTAGTGATCTTATGCAATTTGTGGTTGATAGAGAAATTGCCAAAAACTCAGGGGTTGTAAAAAATCTCCTTGAAGACTTTAGTGAAGATAACCCAACAATCCCATTTATGAATGTTCGTGGAAAAATTCTTGAAAAAGTCATTGAGTTTATGACTTATCATCACAACCATTCATTTTTACTTGGTGATGACAAAGAAAAAGATTCAACTGCTATTGAACCTTGGGACAAGAATTTTTGTAATGTAGATCAAGCAACATTGTTTGAATTACTCCAAGCAGCTAATTTTATGGATGTAAAAGGATTACTTGATGTTACATGTAAAACTGTTGCTAATATGATTCGAGGAAAAACCCCCGAAGAAATTAGAAAGACATTTGGTATTGTTAATGATTTCACTCCCGAAGAAGAAGAACAAATAAGAAAAGAGAATTTGTGGTGTGAAGAACTCAAATAAAAGTAGTAATTTCTTTAGTTTTTCAAATCA
>NW_001854932.1:29610-48080 GCF_000209125.1 Entamoeba dispar SAW760
AATTTTGATTCAAATAATTTCATCCGTTCTTTGACACTTAAAACTGAATTGGGTGGTGTAGATATTGATTTTTGATGTTTTTCTATTAACTCATCTTGAGCTGCAGTCTCAAATTTTATTTTAGCTTTAGAAACAGATAAACGTTCAGATTCATCTTGTGTTTCAGTGTTTTGAATTAACTTTTCTTGTTCAGTTATTTCTTTCGATTGTTTTATGTGTTGACCATTTAACTGATCAACCTTTTTTGAATATTGTCCTTGTTTTTCTTCCTTTTTACTTAAGTTATTATTTATTTGTTCTTTTTGAATAACCTTTTCATTAATTGTTTCTTGACATGATAATAGGTCTTGTTTATTAGTGTTGTTTTCTGTTTGAAATTCTTTATTTATTCCCTTTTGGTCTACACTTTTTATTTGATTGTTATTTTCTATAATACTTTCAGTAGTATTTTGATTAATAAACTCGTTATTTTCTTCTTGAATATCTGATTTTTCAGTGATTTCTACTTGAATATCATTTTGAGTATTTTGAGTAGTAATTTTTGATGTATAGTCCATTTCAGAATTATTACTTAATTCTTTTTCTTTACTGAAATCATCTACATACAATTGATTATGACAAATATCTGGACCAATAGAATTAGTTTTAGTTAATTCGTCTTGTCGTTCATGTTTTGGTGAAGGTATTATAGGAGTTTCAGGAACAGTATTTGGTGATAAACTAAAAATGATATCTTCAGAAGAAAGGTCACTATGACTTTTGTTTGGAGTAGTAGAAACTATAGGACTTGTTAATATAACTGGAGTGGCATTTGATTTAAGACTGTCAATGTGATGAGCATCAAAAGGTTCATAATAAGAATTATCATCATATGAAGTAGTAAAATTTTTCTTATGTAATGGAGAGTCAAGAACTCCAACACTTCCAACAACTTGTTTGTCTTTCTTTTTCGCTAAAGTAGAACGTGTTCCGATAATAAATTTTTCTTCTCTTTTAGTTGTAGGTTTCTTTATCATAATTATATTTTCATGAGAGGATGAATTAATAGCTGGTCTAAAGACAGGTTGAGTACACATTATAGTGGGTTTTCTTTGTATTGTATTTCTTCTAGTAAGAGCATCTACAGGATTTAATTGTAATAATTCTTTATTTTGTATACATTCATTTTCAGTCATTTTAATTACTGATTGAATTGCTACAGTAAATGTAGTTAAAGAATATCCAACTTGAGTTAAGAAATCTTCATCAGTTAAGAAACATTCTAATAATATAGAAATAGCGAATGGATGTCTCATTGTAGAATTTAATAAAGAAAATGTTAATAAAGATAATAAATCATCACTATCAAAATCTTTTGGTAAAACATTATCATGCATATCTTTTACATCATCAATAATAGCTGTTTGTGAATTAACTAATTCAATTCTCATATCATCAATTGTAGGTGAAGTTTCTAATTTATTTAAAACATTGATAGTTCTTCCAAACATACTAGGATCACTTGGATATGAAGTAGGATAAATTTTAGGATTAATTTTTAATACTTCTCTTAAATCACTTCTAATATATTTTTTCATTTGTAATTCAAATCTAAAATCATTGTCTTTAGTTGTTCTACAAACAAATTCAAAAGAAGCAGGAAATATTCTTTTAACAACAATTTGTGATAATGGTTGAAATAATTCACTTTGACATTTTTTTAATTCTTTATAATATTTACATAAAGCAAACAATATTTCTGCTGAAGCTAATGTAGCTACTTCTGTAATAGTATTTTTGATTTGTTCATTACTTAAATGTTTTGGTTGCTTTGGAAATATATTTTCATATGTCATATAAATTCCATCTATTTGGTGTTTCATTGGATGCTCTATATGTTTTGTTATTTCATTATACAAATACTCTATTCCATTAACATAATCCCCGTCATGAATCATTGGCTTAATACAGTGTTTAATTAAATCTTCATCAAACAATTTTATTTCTTTTTCTGACATAACTAAAAGTATTTTTTTAGTTCACAACGCTTTTTGGATTAAAAAATTAAAATTTAAAAATTTCTTAAAATACTTTCTTTTTTGGATATTCTTTTATTTTCTTTTTTATTAACCCTTTTTTTATCAACCATAATTTTTTTAAATTAATTATATAATCACTTAATTATTATAATTATTCCATTATTATAGAAATGATGAAATTGTACTCAGCTCACTCTGAAAATAAAATGAAGAATGGGTTTCTAAATGATTTCTGATTATTTATTATTAAAGTTTTTAAATAATTATTTCAAATTAAAAATTCATCTCATTGGTTCTAAATCAACAAAATAATAACGTTGTAATTATTGTTTTTTCTAAAATTAAAAAGACACGTCATCAACAAATAATGTCTTTCTGTTCCCACGTTTTTTGATTTTAAGAGAAAAAACATTATTTTTAGTGTATTGGTCTAAAATTCAAAAGAAATAGTCAATTAATTTTTTCGCAAGTTGTAATTTATGGATGTACAAGTTTTTAATTTAAATTTTTTTTGATTATAACGTAACAAAACTTAATACAACAATCTATATAATAATAAAATACCTATATTATAGAATATAAATTTCATATCCTCAAATACAAAACAAAGAATTTGAAAATTAATTTAACTGTCATTTATCTTTTTTTTAAAAAAAAAAAGTGAAAAAGAATTAATCAAAAGGGAAAGTTACATAATAATGGATTTAGAAATAGTGAGAACTTCTACAATGATTAAAATAGAACGATCCTTTGTACTGCTGTCTAACTCTCAACTTTCAGTAAAAAACTAAGAAATGATAAAATTCTTCAGAATGAAATCATCAAAACCAACAAATGGTAATGAAAACAACCCTGCTTATTTCATAAATATAAGAAATTATAAAGTTTATGAACAATCAATATTCTTAGCATTATTAAATCAATACTTTGATATAACTCTAAGATTGCCGATAAAACAAGCAAAAGTATTTGAACAAATACTAGTTGTTGATTCAATATCAAGAGAAGAAGATTATATTGATGTAGTTTGTTTTATAGACAAAAGATGTTCTGAAAGATACAATTTTGATTTAACCCATGGAATAGCGAAAAAAACTTGTCAACGGCGGTTTGAAACAAATAAACTAACTGAGTCACTTCATTTTCTTTCAGATATCATAACAGAATTTGGTTATGTTCTTGAGAGAAGAAATACAAAAGGAAAAAAAGGGACTTTAAAATGTGATTTGATTGATAAGATATTCCTAAACAATAAACTCCTTTTTAATAAGGATGACATTATTAAAAAAGGAAAAATTATTAATCAATATCTTTGTGAGTTATTTGTTTCTAGTAGGATCACTGTGAAAAAGAATGATCTCTTTTTATCAAGTTTTGTATAAATTTATTTTATCTTATCATCTCTTTTTCTTTTAACTCTCTTTTTTTTATATTAAACTACTTTATATATTCCTATATATTATCTTTAAAGTTATAAAATGTTTGATCAATTTTACTGTATTTGAAATCAAATAGAAACTATGTTATTATACTTAAAATATTTATTCTTTCAAGTGTTTTTAAATTAATACAAATGGAAAAAATTAGAAATAATTAATTAAACAATCATTTTAATAAAACTTACTATTAAAATTAAATTAGAAACTGGAAATAATGGAAAGGGAACTTATAAAATAAAACCGAACCAAAAAGTTAAGAAAGAAGAACCCTACGAATTCATGTCTGAAGAAAATTGCCTTCCTAAAACATCTATAAATAAGCTTATTAAAGAAAATTTATCTAATTCTATTCGTGTCTCAGCTGATTTTAGAGATGTTGTTGCTGATTGTGGTGTTGAATTTATTCATATCATTGCTGCTCAAGCAAAAGATGTAGCAGCTAATACAAATAGAAAAACATTAAGTACAGATCATGTACTAACTGCTCTTTCTGATCTTGGACTTGGAGATTATAATGATGAATTAAGAGAACTTGTAGATTCTCAATTAAAAGAAGTTAGTAAAAAGCCTCAAGAACCTGAAATGTCTCAAGAAGAAAAAATAAGAAAACAAAAAGAATATGAAATGAATGCAAGTAAAAAAATAGAAGAACAGTATGGAAAAGAAGCCTTTCAGGCTTTAATGTCATCACTTGATCGATCATGTGGAAATGATTCAAGCAATATAACTAATATTGATGGTTTAAATTAAACTATTATTATACAACTATTAATTTATTATTCTTTTTTTTTTTTTATTAAAAGATAAAATCTCTTATTTTTTTTAATATTCATGTCTCTTATTCCTCAAATCCAACAAAAATTAAATTTACTTGCTCTTAAAGATTCTTTTATTTCAGACTGTCTTCAAGAAGTTCAACAAAATCATTCTGAATTACTTGGGGATATTAACTCTATAATAGAGCACATTTATAATATATTTTTATATAATGACATTCGCTTAACCTCTAATCCTGTTTTAAGTTCTTATTCATTTGATATAAAAGAAGATATTTTGGAACATGCTATTTTACAGTGTGATGAATATAGCGATATTGGTAACACTGTAGATGACCAATTTAATGAAACAAAGAATAGGATGATGAAACTGTCTTTAACAGATGGTACTACATCAATTTATGGTTTTGAATCAAATCATATTGATAGTATTTGTATGAGAATGAAACCTGGATTTAAGGTGGCTTTAAGGCAAGTAAAAGTAAGAAGGGGTGTATTATATTTGAATAATTCAAATATTCAAGTATTAGGAGGTGATGTAGAAGAATTAGTACGTTTTGAGGAAGAGAAACGTTCTGAGTTAGAAAGAAAGTATCGCCCTTCATACATTCCATTGACCGTTCGTCGTACTGCCCAAGTCCCTCTTGGTGCAGTAGATGTTTCAGAAGAAGAGAGTGATGACAGTTAAATGTACTTTAAACCATAAATTCATTAATTTTAAATTAAATAATTATAATACTTTATTTGCATAAATCTTTCCAATTAAGTGCATTTGGTACAGTATCAGGGCTTACCTGATTTATTGGATTTCTAATTGGTGAAACTCTTTTTATTGAATTAATACTTGTCTGTAATGCTAGTAATTGTGGATTAATTAATGGTGGTTGAGTTGGTTGTAATGTAAATTGATCAACTGGAGATTGGGTTACTGGCTTTGAATCTGTAATTGTGTTTATAGATTGTTGGGTGTGTTCCTTATTTTGTTCGGCAATACTAAATTTAAAATCAGTATTAACTTGAATTGGTGGTGGTACTTCTTTTTTTGTTTTCAATATTTTATCTAAAAATCCAAGTGGTGTGGTATTGCTAATTGGATAGAATGAGCTGTTACTCTCTGTACTAACTTCTCTATTTGGTACTTCAATTGATAATGGGATATCTTGTGGATCCATCACATCAAATTTAATTATTGGTTTAACCATTGGTGATACAACTTCTATTTTATTCATTGCATTTTGACTACGAATAAGATTAAGGTTATGTCTCTTTGTAGTTATTTTATTTTGATTAGATTGTTGTTCTTCCATTGTTAACTGTTTTACTCTTACAGCAGAAGAAACAGGACTTTTTTCCATTATAGGTTTATAACCAACTGTGGGAGATGCTTTTGGAACAATAACTGGTTTATGTGTAATCTTCTTTCCTCTTGATCTCAAAAGAGAATTTGGAGATAGTGTTGGTGTTTTAAGAAGATTTGGAGATTGAACTGGAGATAGTTTAGGTGATACTTGTCTTGATGATTTTTGCATTTCTTTAGTACTAAGAGGAGAAACTAACGGTGATATATCGGAGGTATTTTGCCCAATATTTAATTCAAGGTTTTGAGTTGTTTTATCAACTTGACTTGTTTCTTCTTCTAAATCAATCAATTTAGGTCCACTATTTTCTTCAGACATACGTTTAGATGGAATAATTTCTTCCAATGGTTTATTTTCTATATTAATTGGCATGTTTATATTATGGTCATTAAATTGGATAGGACCTTTTCCTCTTTGAAGTGTTAAACTAAATTTTCTTGGTCTCTCTTTATTTTGAGCATTTGGTTCTGAAATTTCTAAATCAATACCATTTTCTTTTATTTCATCCAACGTTTTACCTGAGTCTAATCGTTGATCTTTATCAATTCCACTAATATGTAAAATAATATCTTCATTATTTTCAGCGATACTAATTGGTTGGTCATGTCCAACAATAGTAATTCGTTCATCTCTTACTTTTCTTTTTCCACCCCCAGTTATCATTTGTTCTTTTTCTTTAATATATTTTCCATTAAATCTAATATATTGATTAAATATTTCATCGTTATTTTCAATAACTGTAAAAATATCTTCTCCAATACAATTATAGATTTTAGCAAGTAAAAAACCAACTATATCTTCGAAATTTTTTGTATTGGCTTCTCTATATATGACACAAAACATAGTTTTCATCATATTTTCATTTAAATCCCTATTTTCAATAAATGTTTCAAATAAATCATTAAAAACTCTAAGACAAACAATTTTTGTTGCCAATGGAGATGTTACAATAGCCTGCCATAACATTTCAATAATTCTTTTATTATCATATACTCGAACAAAATATTTCATTAATAATGAAACTTCAGTAGAAATATATTGTGCAGATTTTAATATACATTCTATAAATGTATGAGTACGTACTCCTTCAAGAATTTTTTTATTTTTTAATAATTTTTTAATCCAATCTTGTACAATCTTAGTTAGTTCTGGAATTAAGGTATAGTCTCCTTTCATTATTAAAACTACTCCCCATGTCATTAAAAATTCTTCAAATATTGGTTTTCCAAAATCTAAAACTTCAACTGCTTTTAGACATAAATCAACATCTCTTGGTGATAGAGATACTAACCTTTGTAGATAATCTTGTGGTAACATTTCTGCACCAAGTCGTAATAAATCCTTAATATAAGTTTCTGGTATTTTATATAATAGTGTTAATTCTGGTGGAATCATTGTTTGTGATCTAATGATCATTGGTTGTTTTTGAGTGTCTTCAACAATCATACTAATTGTAGCACATCTATTTAACACTGTGACTACTGCAGAACCAGTTCTTGGAAGATTTTGTTTTCCTAAATTAATATTTGGATATTCTTCTATTTTAGTATTTTCATTGTTTTCTTGAGCTAAAATTAATGATTTCCTAATAGGTAATATAGGGACTTCTTCCATTTTTGTATATGTGTGTTGATTATTAACATCTTTAATTTGCTCTTCTTCCATTTTTGTTTCTTTTGGAATGACCTCAGAATCTCTTGAAACTGTAATTAAATGAGTTAGTTTCTTAACAACAGGTTTAGGTTCGGTAATGTTAGGTTCTATTATTGTTGGATGTTGACTAACATTATATCTTCTAATAATTTCTCTGCACGCTTGTTGTTCATTAATCATTAATTTATTCATTCTACTTTTAATAATATCTACTCCCATACTTTCAACACATTTTTCAATAGCATACTCAACATCTTTTCTTAACTCAATGTTTTTATCACAAATTTGTTTTAATAATGTTGGTACTAATGGTTTCATTATTCCAATTTCTTTTAAATTCATAGGTTCAATTATTTTTAGTATAACTTCTATTGCACTTTTTCGAATAATAGGATTATTATTTGGTTGCATTGCATAATTTAATTGATTTATTAGCGCATTCATCCCAACTTCTTTTCCTAGAGTTTGCATTACTTCAATAGAACACTCTCGAACACTCTTATTAGTATCTCCCATTTGTTGTATAACATTAGACATAATACTAGGAATATATCTTTCAAATCCAGTTTTGATATTCTTAATAATTTGTATCAAAGTTTTTAATGCAATTGATGCCAATCCCCTTTTGGGGTCTCCAATTTTATTTTTTAGTTCATTAATTAAATTATCACATTCTATCTGATTTATTGTACTACTTTCTAAATATTTTGTTATTTCAATCAAACTTTGTGTTTGTACTTTCCAATCTCCATTTTTTAATGCTTTGAATAAATCAAAATAACTTTTTTTTAGAGTTTTCCTTACTTCTTTTTTTGGTTGTGTTTTAGCACTTCTTAATACTGGTTTTGTATTAACTTTTAGCACTGGTAATTTTGTTGTACTATAACTTTTGATTCCTTTCTTCTTTGGTGATCTTTCTAGACTCATTTTTCTTGATCTGGTTGTAAATTGTTTAATTGAATTATTATCATTATTAATAACTTCTTTAATTGGAATAGGTGAAAGTATTTTTTGTGGTATTTCACTAATTTGTGATATTGAAGACTGTGCAACTGAGTTTGTATTTACAGTATTTGGAGCAACTGACATGTATGATTCCCCATTTACTTTAGCTTGAACTATTCTTAATCGATCTTTGGAAACACCTTCAAGATATTTTAAAATTTCGTCACCATTAATTTTAATAAATGAGACAATTGCTTCTGTTGCAGCATCTCTAGTTTCTTTTTTTTGGTCTTCTAATGGTGAACAAAATAGTTTTGCCCATATCTTAATTTGTTGTGTTGGTTTATTAAACTTTTCGATGGCCCTTCTTGCAAAATTCATAACATTTAAATTACTGATAGAATTCCCTTCAACCTCAATCAATAATGAAACCAAATCATCATTGTTCTTATTAATTGAAAGCAGAGTCTCTATAGCACAATTCACTAATATTTTATTACTTTCTTTTAATCTTTTGACAATTTGTGATAAATATTGTGTAACATTTCCACCTTTTTTATCAATAGAAATAATACACCTCATTGTTGCAGATACAACGCTGATATTATTATCATCCAAAGCCTTCTTTAATGTTTCCCAAAATATTCCAGAGGTTGGAAATATAACTTTTGGTGCTTCAAGTTCCTCATTAATTTTTTCAATGACTTCTTTTTTTTCTTTCCATTTTCCATTATCAATTATATTAGCAAATTCTTTTGGGATTTTTTTTTCAAGAACATTTTTTTCAACATTATTAATTTTTTCAGGAAGACTTTTTTCAACAATTTTTTCAACAACTTTTTGAACTGGACTAATGACTTTTTGTTCTTTCTTACACCTCATATTTCTTACTGGATCAATTTTGTGTAATGGATTGTTTTGAAGATAACTTTCATAATCTTTCTTTTGTGCTGGTGGAATGGTATTAATAAATTCTTGTAATAAAGATTCTTCAAAATTAGAATTTAAGCAATGTAATATCCTTAATGAACTTTGACGTGCGTCTTTGTCTTTATGAACTATCCATTCTTTAAGTCCTTCAAGAATATTTTTTAAGGAAAATACTTGAGGACTAAATAAAATAAGAATTTGTTCTATTTCTTTAATTGCCTCTACTACTAGTTTAAAATTCTTATGTTTAGTGAGATCAATCAATGCATTGAGTACTTCTTCTGTTAACCCAATTTCAATAAATAAACAAAAAAGTTCCAATGTCCGTTCTTTTGTTTTAGATCTTCCTACAAGTCCTTTTTCTCCAATGACTAAACACACTTTGTTTCCAACTTCAATTGATAAGGGATTAGAATTATCATTAATACTAAAATAACTGATCATTGTTTCAAGTGCACTCTCAAAAGCAATTGCATTATTGTCGTTTGCCATTCCTTCAAAGTAACTAATATATTCTATGTATTTCGTGTCTTTTGTTTGAATTAATTGATCTAATTCTTTATATCCCTTTACCCTGATCTTCCATCGTTTATCCACCAACTTGTCTTTCAACTCAATTGGTTCTTCAACAATTTCACTTGTCATTTATCTTGTTTTTCAGATTTTTTTCTTAAAATTGTCGGTTTCTCTTTTCATTTTCCAGACCAGAAGAAAAACATTTTTCTTTCTATTTGTTCATGTTTCTATCCCAACGTTTTATTTCCATATTCTTCAATACTTGAAAACCTTTTGTGTGATAGAAAACACTAAGCACTATGAACACTTTTATTATCCAAGTATACAATAATCAAGGGAATTTTCACTTTTATAGGTGAACATAGAAATTAAATAGAAATTAAATTTATTATAACTAATAAGTTTTTTTATTTAATAAAACTGAAAATACTCTTTGTTTTTCTTTTTAACATATATAAATAATAAGACCCATTCACAAGAGTTTGTTTTATTAAGAGGTATTACCTTAAATATTTTTCTCTACTAAGTTTATTTAATGGTCTTTTCATTTTAAATAAATTATGACTATAAAAATACCTATGGCTTATAATCTTTTTGAATAATGATATGACTTATGGCGATTTTTTAAATAAGTTAATGGTTAAATAATTATTTGTCAAACAAACCTTGATTGAATTTAACTCATTGGCACAAAAGTTTACCATAACTTTCAAACAAAAATTACAAGGTTATTTTCTGTTATTCTTTGAGAAATAACAGAGTCAATAAGAGTAATAAAATGACAATTATTAAATGTGAAGAAAGGTTCATTATTTAGTTTTTGAAAAGAAAATAATGAAAGGAAAATGAGAAAAAGATTGAACAAACAAATTTGTTTTTAATAAAAAAAAGAACTAAAAAACTAAAATGCAACAAACTTGTTGTAGAAGCGAATCAAGTGACACATTAGATTTATTTCACTTAACAGAATGGACAACAAAACTTAATGAAATATACAATAATACTATAAATATTCCATCAGAACAACAAGACCAGAAAATAGAAATTGAGAAAATAGTAAATTTAGTATGTATTGATGGAGTATTACATATCCCATATGGAATTATTAAGTCAGGAATTATTTCAGAAGCACAACCAAATGATAATATTTATATTTGTGGAACAATTAAAACATTAACAAGTATTATTAATACAATTGTGATGAATAAACATATTACTTTAAATGGATGTAGTGTTTATGATATTAATGAAATGATTTATGGAATAATGGCAATGGGAATTAATAATAATGAATTTATTAATGAATTTGGAAAATGGTTAATTGACCATAAATCAGAACGATTAGATGATATTGCAGAAACTTATCTAATCAATTCATTACTTTCTCATAATAAAGAAATTGCATATCAACTGAGAGATCAATTAGGATTAGCAGAAAATACACAAAAAGTATTTTCATCAATGGTATTAGAAGAAGGAATAAGTGATATTTCATGTTCACAAGAAAGTATGGGAGTTATTATTGGATTTGTTATTGAAAATATAATAAGAGAAGGAGGAGAATGGTATAGCGAATTACAAAAATTACTAAATAAATCCATAACAAATAGGGAATATATTCAACCATTAATTATTGGGTGTTGGAGATTATGTAATGAAGATAAATGTCAAAAAGAATTTATTGAAAGTGGGTGTTTGAAAGAAGTAATTGAAATAATAAAAAGTAGTACAAAAGAAGATATTATATTAATTTTTATTGAAATAACGATATTACTAATGCAAAATGAAAGTAATTTTAAATCACTTGAAAAATTTGAAGTTATTAAAATTTTAATTGAAATTATTAAAAAGAACCTTTCACTTAAATTAATGGAAATGAGTGGGTTAAGGGCATTATCATTATATTGTGGGTTTGAAGAGAATAATAATAAAATGATAGATAATCAATGGATTGAAGTTATTAAAAATGTTATGGAATTATATTTATCTGATGAAGGAATTCAAAGTATTGGATTAAATATTTTTATTAAAATATTATCAACAAAAAGATGTATTTCAAGGTTTATAGAAATTGGGGTTATAGATAATGTAATTCAAATATTCCAAATTTATAAAGATAGTCCAGGAATTCTTTTATTATGTTTTCAAGTTTATAAAGAAATAGTTAAGAACATTAAAGATACAAAAATATTAAATATATTTCCATTAATTATTCAAATAAGTCATTCTTTTGAGAACGATATATCAATCATTAGTGGATGTATGTTTATTTTTAGTTATATCTTTAGTTTATCCAATACAATAAATTTTAAAACAGATGATAATATTAAATGGATTTTTGAATTGGCTATGAAATTTATAGAATTAGAAGATATTCAAAATGCAGTAATTCAAATTGTTTTTAGTTTAATTAATGATAAACAAATTAATATTTGTAAACTAAATAATTGCATCATAATTGTATCTTTTCTTGTTCTTCAATCAACTACAATAGATCAAAGTATTAAAATTATGAAAATTATTCATTATTTTTTATCAAATGGAGTTTCAAATGAACTTCTTGGTCAAGATATTTTTAATATAATTACAGAAAGGATGAAAAAAAGTGATAATGAAGAAGTTATAGTGCATAGTATTCAGTGCTTAGAAGACGGTATAAATGAAGACTTTAGTATGAATGAAAAACAAATAAAAAAATATGAAAATTGGGTTAATATATGTGTTAATAAATGTCATACATTTAATACACCTAAAATAAATAAAAAATGTTTAAGTCTTATTAAGAAATATATTGAGGGTTATCGTTCTATTGATAAATTAGAAGATCAAGAATGGAGAGACATTATTTTTAATAATATCTCTCAAAATCAAGAAAATATTGAAATTATTAAAGATGCACTAACACTAAGAGTTATTGCAAATCAAATACAACCATTCTTTTCATATAATGAAGTAATTCAAATTATTCAAATTCTTGAAACAGTTATTCAAAAAATAAGTAACAAAGAATTTGATCAACTTGTTCTTCAAATTTGTATTTTATTTTTATGTCCTTTTAATCAAAACGTTATTCAAATCTCACAGTTATTGAAAAAAAGTATATTATATAAAAGAATTATTCAACAAATACCTTCTATATCAAATCAATTAAATGTATCTGTTTTACAGGTATTAATGACATCATTACTTCTTTCAAATTCATATTCTATTTATTCATTTATTTCTTTAAATGTATGGGAAGTCGTTTCTTCTTTATCTAATGACCCAGAAATATCTCAATTATTAAATACAACAACTTCAATGAATTCATTCTGTAATTTAATTAAACAATTACCTAATTCACAAACTAATTGCATTGGGTTTTATGCAATAATGAGTGTTACCACATTATCAAGTCAAGACCAACAACTAATGATTCAGTATGCAATTCAACTCTTATCAACACCATCAACATCAATCAGTGAAAGAAGAAATGCGATATTATTGTTTGCACTACTCAATAACGATTCAATTAAAAGAGAAGAAAGTTTAATTAAGAAATCATTAACCTCAATTATTAATGTATTAAGTGAACCTCATTGTCCAACTGATTATGTCTGTGTAGGGGTATGTGCTTTGTTTAATTTAGCAATCATACCAAGTATTAGAACATTAATTAATACTCCAAACACTAAAACAATACTTAATAATCTAATAGAAGAGAATGAAGACTGTAAAGAAATCATAACTAAAATCTTAAAAAGGGTCAATGAAGAAGGAAACCACAAAGGATTCTCATCACAAATTGATATTTAGAGTAGTTTTTTTTGTTTATTATTTAATAATCAACTAAAATAAATTATCATAGTATTTTTAAATAGTTATGAGATATTTGCCAATAAAATTTGTCGATTTAAAAACATCAAGTAATTTCATATGTAAATTAAAGAGTCAACTTGAAAACTATATTCAATAAAATAAAACAAAAATAATTTAATAACTATCTTTTAGAAATACTTATTTAATCGAAATTTCAGTAAATAAATATATTAATCAAAATTAATTGTATCTAAAGTTTATTATATATATGACCATATTTATTCCAGTATTTATTAGGATACTTTTTTATTTAAATAATTCATTTCTAAGCTAATTCTTTCATTTTTAATTATATTTTTGCTATTTATTTTAAAATTAGATTAAATTTACATTGCATCATTCTTAAATGAAATTAAACACACAAAAATATCTAAAGAAAGAGTAAATAAAATGAAAAAATAAAATAAATTAATATCAATAAATTCAAGTATTATTATAATTAATGAAATGATTGAATTATTATTTATGTTAGTTCATTTATTAATCGAATACCATTGTTAGTAAAAAGGGCACATTGATGAATATTTTTCAAGTTATATTGAAAATAACAAGAGATATAGATTGAAAAACAAGTACCATCAATAATTAAATAGTTTTAAAATACCATAATTAATACCCGTATACAACATAATACGTTGAGAATATATATTGACATAAAAAGTAATAAATCAAAACAAAAAAAAAAACATATTTAATTAGAGAATTGAGGTATAATAAATAGTTTAATTTAATGTTATTATTATTGAACATTATAATAAATCATAACAATTAAAAACAAAGAGTATTTGTATATTAAATTGATTAGTAAGTCTAAATGATGAAACGAACAACAAATAAAAATAAAAGAAGTTAATTAAGTATTAAAGTTTTATTATCCATTATTCATTGCTCACTATTGACTATTCTCATTATGTTTTACGAATATTTATTCATCAACTATTCGCCTATTATTCAGATTTTCATTTTGTTGAAAAGTGTGAATTTCTATCTTTATTATTTTATTTGTGTTGAACTACTGTCTTTTCAAAGTTCCTCAACTTTGTTATTCCTAATTTAACTAACTATCCTACACTCATTTAATTTTAATGTGTATTAAAAACTCCTCACTCTTTACTTTCTTATTTATGCTGACTATATCATTACCACAGCATTATTATGCTTAATTTTATTTAGCAACACCATCAACAAGTAGGTCAATTTTCATTGATAATACCAATACACTTAATTCCATCAACCTATATCAAATATATTTGCACGTTGATAAATAAATAATGCCGCCCATTCTTTTATTATCAATGATATTCCATTATTGTAAATAATAATCACTGCTATTTTTGTAGTTTGAGTAACACGTTTTCTAACAAACGTAACATTGTAACTCGAAGATAACTGGAGGTTCGAAGTTTGTATTTATTTTGATGGTTGTTTGGTGTCTCTGATATATTACATCAAATCTAAAAGAATTGAATGAATAGATAACATAATATCTCAAATTGAATGTATAATAAAATCAATACAAATAAATCATAAAAAAATAAACAAAAAATAACAAACAAAACAATGAATATCCATTAATAATTCAACAATCAGAAAAGAATAAATAAATTATGATAATATTATAATTATTGTAAAATAAACTTTCAACAATTGAGTTTGGTGTTATTCAAACTTTGAAAAAGCAATTAATTAAGAGGGGAGTTTGAACTCATAATTTCTAAATTAAATTAAAATGGAAAAAGTGATAAATAACCAAATAATTAAAGAAACACTAGAAACACTTCTAATTGTCCAACAATCAATTGATGATACTACTAAACAGTATCAAGAATATTTAGGAAGTATTAAAAATGAAGAACTTAAAATAAGGCCACATGAAACATATGAACAAGCTATTAAAAGGGGAGAAGGGATAATTGGTAAGATGGCTGAAACAGAAAAAAGAAGAAAACTAGTAATTGAAAAAAGCCATGAAACAATTAATAAAATAGAAACAATGAAGAATAAAATGGTAAAGATAATAGAGGCATGTAGAGGTGATGAAGAAAGAGTAAACAAACCACGAAATGAACTAATAGATAAAATCATTCAAATGGAAGAAATGAAAAAGAAAAACAAAATATTAAGATTTCCAGAAAAAGCAAGGAAAGCTGAAGAAACGTTTAATCTTAAAAAAGTGTATTGGAAAACACAATACAGTGATTATGAGGATAGAAAAAGAATGAAAGAACAAGAGGAAGAAAAACAAAGAAAAGAACAACAAGAGGAAGAAATCAAAAAGAAAAAAATAAAAGAAGAAGAAGAAAAAAAACAAAGAAAAGAACAACTGGACAATGAAAAAAAAAGGTTAAGAAGTATGGTAATGATGAACCACACTGAACAAATAGAAAAATGGACAAACAGAGAAATAGGAAATATACTATTTGATTCAGAAGTTGATGACTGGAAGGAAGATACATCATTGTTTGGAAAAAGAATAATAAATAAAGAACACATAATAATTATTATTGAAGATACAAATGGAAATAAATTTGGAGGATATGTTAATAAGAAAATTGATAAAGTTGGTGATTATATAAATGATCCAAAATCATTTTTATTTTCATTAGAATCCAAATGGGAGAGTAAAAGGAATGATGAGGTTTGATATTAACGAACCACAATATGCATTTATTTTGAATAGCCAAACACACGACAGACTATTCTCTTTTGGGTTTGGATATGACATATGTGTTTATAAAGAAAACAATAAAACTTATTCAAAGTGTGTGCAACAGTCCTTTAATTATGCACTAAAAAGCTATCACCCCTTTAACAGTGGGTATGGAATGGTTGAAAATCCGTTTTGTGGAAAATCATTTTGGACAGGAAAAACTTACTTCACACCAAAGAGATTTATTGTTGTTTTGATGAAATGATTTTTATTTTTTAAATTGTATTTTTCTTTAATATCTATATTTGAAACGAAAAGAAAAAAAAAAGAATAAAGAGAAAAAAGGGAGAAAAAGAAAGAAGCAATAGAAAAAGAAAAATAAGATAATAACAAAATAAGAAAGAAATGTTTTTTTTGATAAGAAAGAAATAAGAACAAGAGAAAGTTTAAAGGAGAATAAGAAGAAGAAAATAAAACAAGTAAAAAAGATAAAGAATAAGAAAAGATAAAGAGATGAGAGAAATGAAGAAGTTAAAGAAGTGAAAGGAAACAAAAGAAGAAATAAAAGAAAGAAGAAAAGAGTAGATTTAATAAAGAGGTAAAATTGAAAGAAAAGGAATCAATTATGAATTACCTATATTTATGTTTTCATCATCTTGAGAAGTGAGCAAAAACCAGTTTCTTCAACATGTTTTATTTTATATGAAATAAAGTTTTTTTCAAACATGCTCGACTTAAATGGTTCCTCATTTAAGTTGCTGCCTGATTCATAAAGAGGTAAAATTGAAAGAATAAATAAAAAAAAAGAAAAAAGAAAAAAAAAACTAGAAATAAAAGAAATGGGATATAATATAGAAATTCCAAAAGATGAACAAGGGAAATATGATATGAAGAAATTAAGAGAACATTTTATGAAAGGAGGAGGGATAAAAGAGAAATCGATTCATGAAATAAATGAAAGAATTCAAAGGATAGTTAAAGAAGAAAAGAATATAATTGAAATAAATGATAATGGACTTTTATTTGGAGATTATCATGGACAATATTTTGATTTTTTAACACAACTGGAAGATAAATATTGGGAGAAAAAAGAAGCAACAAAAATATATCTTGGAGATTATGTTGATAGAGGACAAATGGGTACAGAAATAATAATAACATTATTTTGTATGAAAATAAATAATCCTAAGAAAATAATAATTTTAAGAGGAAATCATGAAACAAGAATGATGACAGAAAGGATGGGATTTATGAAAGAATGTCAAAAGAAATATAATATTAATATATATTATGAATTTTGTGAAAGTTTTAATTATCTTCCACTTGGAGTAATTATTAAAAGAAAAATAGGGAAATTTTTTTGTTGTCATGGAGGAATTTCACCAGAAATTAATAAAATAGAAGAAATTAATGAAATTAATAGATTTTGTGAACCACCAAGTAAAGGAATAATTTGTGATTTATTATGGTCAGATCCTATTACAGAAGAATTTTTAAATGAACATTTAGATTTTAAAATGTATTATCAATCAATTGATTTTATTCCTAATATAGAAAGAAATTGTTCATATAAATATGGATATAAAGCAATTAATAAATTTCTTCAAGATAATCAATGTATTGCAATTATTAGAGGACATCAATGGGTTAATGATGGTGTTGAAATGCATTATTTTGGAAATAATCAATTAAATTTTCCACTTTGTTTTACAATTTTTGGTGCAACACATTATTCATTTAAAAATAAAGCAGCAGTTATGCTTATTACTGATACAAATATTGATATTAGTAAATATCCAATATCATTAGTTGATAATGATTATAATCCTACTATTGAATATGCTTTAAATTATTCATTAGATATTATAATGGAAAATATTAGTTCATTTATTAAACAATTTATTTATTTAACATTTACTACTGATGATATAGATGATAATTTAAATGATTTAAATGATTTAAATGATACTGATGAAAATAATTTGAATGATGATTTTTGTATTTTTGATTGTCCTGAAAATGATGAATTATCTCATTCTTTTCTTCCACCAATTATATCTTCTCAATTTAATCCTACTCAAAATTTAATAAATCAAAGTTTTAATCAAATTAATCAATCTATTTCATCTCAAATTAATATTAATATTAATGATAATATTAATGATAATATTAATGATAATAAAATATTATTTAGATCATTTAATGGTAATGATATTAATAAATTAACTAACAACATTTTACATTCATCAATTGGTACACAACAACCATCAATTTGTTTGTTTTTCTTTATTTTATTTAAATCATTTTTTTTATTATAAATATTTATC
>NW_001854931.1:0-4614 GCF_000209125.1 Entamoeba dispar SAW760
CTCATCAATTTTATTCAAACTAACAAAAAGGATGAAATGAGAAATTTCTAAATATTTCTTTCAATGAAATAAAAAGGAAGATGCACTCAAATCTAGTAATTAAGATTACAATGAATAGTTCAAGTTCAAGCTCTTCTATGATTCCACCTGAAGTGGAAAGTAAAAATGATGTAGTTGGATATATTTGTGTACTTATTGCCATTTTATTCTTTGGTAGTAATTGGATTGTTGTAAAAAAGTTTCCAGCAGGAGATGGATTTTTCTTGCAATGGATGATGTCTATAGGTATTTTAATTATTGGAACATTTACAATGTTAATTCGTGGTGCATCTATGGAAGGTCCAATTTACTTTGAACCATTTGCAATGTTAGGAGGTGCATTATGGTGTACAGGTAATTTGTTATGTGTCCCAAGTTTACAAATGATAGGTTTATCATTAGGACCAGCTATATGGGGAATTGGTAATATGGTAACTGGGTGGATTACAGGTACTTTTGGGTTATTTGGACTTCATGCTGATAAAAACGATGTTAAAATTTTTTGGTTAAATATAGTAGGAGCAATATTAGCTGCAATTTCAGTTCCATGTTATGCATTAATTCAAACAAAAACAACTAAAGATCCACAACCTGAACAAACACCAGCAGAAGATCCTGAAGTAGATAAAGTAATTCAAGAGATGGATGAAAATAAAGAAGAATCACATACAACAGAACAGAATGATGAAAATAAGGAACAATCTCCAACTGAATCAATAGAAAATAATGAAATCAAAGAGCATCCACAACCAGTAGAACAAGAAGAATCACCAATATTTGTAATGATAAAATCAATGCCAAAATTCCTTCAAAGAATAGTAGGAGTTGTTTTGGCATTAGTTGCAGGAATATTCTTTGGATCTAATTTTGATCCACCCAAATATTTACAAGATAATGGATTATCATCTCCAAATGGAATAGATTATGTTCTTTCTCATTTCCTTGGTATTTTCATTTCTTCAACATTATACTTTATTTGTTATGCAATTTGTTTTAGAAACAAACCATTTATGTACAAAGAAACTACTTTCCCTGGTATTGTTAGTGGAATGATGTGGGGTGTTGCACAAGTATGTTGGTTTATTGCTAACTCTAATTTACCTTATGTTGTTTCTTTCCCACTAATTACTTCTGGTCCTGGATTATTATCACAAATTTGGGGAATATTTGTTTTTGGAGAAGTCAGAGGATGGAAAAACTTTATCTTCTTTGGTATAGGAACTTTTATTCTGATCATAGGAATCGTCTGTATTGTTGTTTCTAAATAACTTTCAGACATCTTAAAATAAAATGATAAACTATTAATTTTAGTTTCTTATTTCATTTTTTTTGTTTATATCAGATATTTTTAATTGAAATTGTTAAAATGAATGATTGAACTTAATTATTCTTATAAATCTCAAAATAAACTAATTTATTTCTATTTCTTTACTTCATTTATTAAATTATATTTTTAGTTATTCCTATTTACTAATTATTCTATTTAAATTTATTTTCCCTTTTTTTCTTTAAATGATTGTTTAATTTTTACTCCTCATTTGATTTTTCTTATGATAAGAATAAAAATAGTATATATTCCAATTAAATAAAATCAAAAATATTATTTGATCTTTTAACTTTTAATTTAGATTTTAGTTAATAATTAAAAAAAAATGAATTACTTTACTATAAAAATATATCTTTTCTAAATTATTATTTCTTTGTTCCTTTTTTCCTTTTCTTACAATCTTTAAAATCTTGTTTTAATATAATTAAATTTTACAAAAATTCTATTAAATAACAACCATATTTGAATATTCTCATAATACATAATGATCATATTTTGTTTTATTATTGCTATATTCATTTTATTATAACAACAATGGACCAGCTATTAGTTTAAGAAGTAATAGAGTTATACAGTTGTTTTAAGAATAGAAACAAGAATTTAAAAAGTTCATACAATAAATTTGCTCTTTTAAACCAATAAAAAAGTGTTTAATATAAATTGTTTAAAAGAACAAAGTGAAACAAAACATAAAACAAATAAATGTCATCAAAGAGGAAGGTGGTGATAACATTACCAAAAAAAAAGATAAAAAGCACTACCAGCGCAATAAATAAAAATACATATTATTTATTATTTTGTATTTGAAACTAAGTTTAATTTACTTAAAAGAATCAAAATTGTAATAACTAAATTATAGAAAAAAAAATTTACAAATATCAATTCTATTAAATAAATCAAATCTCTTACATTAATGAAAACATCTTTATTATAACTCATTATTATTCTTCTATTTCTCTTTTCCTTTTCTATAAGAAAAGAACTTAAAAAAAATAAATGAATATTTTTATTTGGAGTCTTTCATTAACTATTATAATACTGTCTTATTTTTTTATTTCATTTAATAATATTCAATTTTATAAGTATAACAATTCTTCACTAACCAGTTTACCATTTATTGATTTACCTCATTTTAATTATAATGGAAAGTGTGGAGAATTATTTCAGTATCCACCAAATTCTCCAAGAGATTTAATAGCATATAGCCATGCACATTCACCTTTATGGAATATTCAACAGTTTGAAATAGAACAAACACTAACGATAATGAGAGCATCATTACCTAATGTCACTGCTGTTGTATTTACTGTTGGAGAGATTCCTTTAGAATTTTCAAATTTAATGAAAAGGTTTAATGTTATTGAAGTACCTGGTGATATAAAATATGAAAATTGGAATGGTGTTAATGCAAGAATACCATTGGTATTAGAGTATTTAAAAAGTCATCAAAGTCAATATGATAGAGTAATATGGAGTGATCTAAGAGATGTTTTTTATTTTACAGATATTTTTAAAACATTTTCAACAAATGATTTATATTGGCTTGCAGAAAGTACTGGAACAAAGAATTTTACCTTTTATAATAGATATCCTCATTTTGCTTGGATGTTAAATTTTAAAGGAAAGAAAATGACTAAAAAATTTATGGAAAATGGTAACGTTGGTTTAAATGGTGGTTTAGGAATGGGTGGTATTCATAAAATGATACAATTTATTACTAAATGGAATGATTTAATTGAACTTGAGTATGTAAGTAAATGGGGATATGACCAAACATTATTAAATTTATTAACCCTTGATGAATTTGTTATGAATAACCTTCATTTAATTATTGAAAAATGTACTCAAAGAATGTGTTTCATTCCTGATCAACTTTCTATTAATAATAATATTGCTTATTATCCATCAGGTTGTAGTCCTATAGTAACTCACAAAGGCGTTCCAGATTCTTGGAGAAGTGTTAATGGAAGTGTTGTTGTACCAGAAGATAAATAGAAACGGCAATATTTCATTTAAATTTACTTTTTATATAAAACTATATAAATCTTGAAATTAATAATATTTCAATCTTTTCTAATATATCACTATTATTATAAAACAATACTTTTAAATTCATCAATCAAATAATAATTAACTTTTTATAAAACCAAATAAAAATTGAATGTATGTTTTTTTTGAATTCATTATTTATACAAATAATAATTTTTCAATTCAAAAATAAAATTGAAGTTATAAGGAATTTAAATCAATACTAGGATTTTTATTATTTAAATTATTCAATAATATTAAAGACTCTCATTTCTACTTTTACACAACAATTTAAAATATATTGAATTGATTGATTATCAAGTATATATTTTCTACTTAATAGAATTAATTCTTATTCTTCATCATTTATTTTCTTAAAAAAATACTATTGATGTATTTAAATAAAAGTACTCATATCATTTTTCTTATTAGTGAAACACTCACAGTATTTTAAACTATAACTAGGAAAAATTATGAATAAAAATAAATTAATCTATTTTTAACTCAGATATTTGAGTCTAATTAATGAAATCTTTTTCTATAAAAACATTTTAATAAGTTTTTTGCTGAGTATCTGTTAACAAAGGATATTCGTATACTTAACCATTGAATATCTTTGTTAAATCTTCAAAACTATACAACTTATCTAACAAATTTAGTTTAATGCCTTTAAATAACAAAGTTTTCATGAAATCTATCTTTTTGAATAAAGTTCAAAGCATTCAGAAATTAATTAAAATAACTATTTAGTTTAAGACTATGCTTATATATATGGAATTGAAGAAAGAAATGATAAACTATTCTTCATCTCTTACTCTAAAAATAGAAATAAAAGATATTAAATTTTCAGAGAATATTAGAAGTTTAATTTGATTTCTAATCTTTTCAAAATATATATCAACCAAGTTTCAATATAATAATTCTTTCTTACACCTGATTAAAAAATAAAAAAGAAATAAGTTCACTTTAATTTATTAAAAATTCAAAATTAATTAAACTCTTTATTACTTTCCTTTGTTTTTTTTAAATGCTAATTTTTTTTCATACATAAAAAGTAAATTTTCATTTACTCTAGACATCAAGTACCAATCAAAATGTTACTCTTTATAATTTTTATAAATTTTGTGTATTCTTTTAAATGTTCTCCTGGCTGCATTAATAATTGTATAGCAGATTATACATGTGATGGTTGTATTACTGGATATTCTAATGATACTTCT
>NW_001854931.1:4714-7347 GCF_000209125.1 Entamoeba dispar SAW760
TATGATACTTCTTGTCTTACATGTAAACATGTCAATCCATACTCTGAAATTAACTCAAATAACCCTTTATATATCTTAATAGATGGTCGGTGTTCACTCATTAAAAATACAATTAATAAAACTCATTGGCTTCCTAGTACAAATATTAAAGAAATTAATTCCTCTGTTCCAGTGATTGTAACGTTTGATAGTTCTACACCATATGACCAAGGACCTTGTTATAATGGTATTGGAACTTCATCTTTTAAGAAATCTCATTGGTTTGTTGTTGATTTATCAAAACTCAAAAATCTTACAAATAATATTAATATTGTTTTGGAATATACAGACCAGAATAACAAATCACCAGTTTACATTGATACTACTTCATCACTACCTACAGATAAGAACCCACAATGTTTAACAAGATTTTTATTAACAACAGATAAAATTACTGGAGTAATGCAAATCCCTCTTGAATTTGATACTCAAGAAATGTCAAAATTATATATTTTTGCTTTTGTAGAAGATAATGCATCTGCTAGTATTTCAATTGCCATACAAGAGTTAGCAGGAGAAGAACAGGTGATGTCTTTTGAATTAACTCAAAAAGATATTGATAGAATGGTTAAAACAAATACACCTTATAGACATATTTTTCATATGAGAAATGAAGGAAGATATACATATCCTGCTTGTATTCCAACAACAATGATTAAAATTATACGATTTAGTATTGAGTATTCTGGAAATTTTTCTATACATATTAGTACAGCAGAAGAAAATAGAATTAGATACCTTCAAGAATATACAATAAACGCTTCAAATATAGCACAATGTAAAAAGTTATGGCGTGGGACTCAATATAGACTTTCAAAAAAAACTAGAAATTCACATAGACTAAACTTAAGGATAGAAGGAACTCCTGTTTTAACTAAAAGGTATTTTGGATTACTTACAAATGAATTAGATATTGATATCCCTGTTACGTTTAAACCAATTTGTTTTGATAATTGTAATAATGATAAAGGTCATGGTAATTGTTCAACAATAAAACAGAATTGTATTTGTAATGATGGGTATAGTGGAATTGATTGTCATTTAAAATGCTATCATAATGGGTATTGGCAAGTTAATGATTTTGTAAATTTATGTAAATATGGTTCACCAAATTGTGAGGATAATTGTACTTGTAAAAGAGGGTATTATTTAGTTAATCATTATTGTCTTCATGAAGACTGTTATAATAATGTATTAAGTTCTAACATTGAATGTTTAAGAGAAAAGGAAGGGTGTTCTCAAACATGTTCCTGTCTAAATGGATTTATTCCATTGAAAGGAAGTTCTCGTTGTATTCCAAAAAGTTGTGGGAATAAGAAAATTGATACAATAATTGATGGTATTCATGGGAAAAGAAGAGAACAGTGTGATGGTGGAACCAATTGTAATCAATTTTGTGAATGTATTGATGGATACGAACAAAATAAAAAAGATCCCTTAAGTTGTACCAAAAAAGGAGTTAATTGGGAGTTAGTTGCTACGTTGATTAGTATTGGAACTGTAATCGTTTTAATACTCTTTGTTCTTCTCTTTATCTTTTTATCAAGTTTCATTAAATCAAAAAAAGTTAATATTGAAGTCTATAAACAACAGCAACCAAATTATTATTATTACATCTCTGGATCAAATAAAACTGGTCCTTCTAAAGAAAATAATTACTACTTAGAACCTCTTGAACTCGATTTTGGAAATTCATCAAATTCAACTAATATTTTTGATACAAGGTTTGAAAACATTATAATTAAGAACCATTCTAAAAAGAAATGGCTGATGGTAATCTTTCATACTCCAAACAGCCCAAAGTATGTATTCTATTTTGACCCTCAAGTAAAATTCGTTTCATCCAATTCTACAAAGAAAATAACAGTTTTTATGACTCTCCATTGTACAACAAAAATAAAAAATATAAAAATTCCATATACAATTTGGCTTTCTAAGTGTAAGAAAAGTTTACAAATGATAGCGGAGTTATTAAAAAATAAAACTTTTGAAGAATGGAACCAAGACGACCAAATGACAATTGAAAAAATTATTAAAATAGGTTGTATTAAAAGAACTCATTATCAATTTACTATTGCAACTGATGCTTCATCATCAACTTTCCTTGACTATGATGAATTAAATATAAGAGAAACTCCTATTGCAGAAGGTGCAATGGGAAAAGTATATATTGGAGAGTATCGTAGTGTTCCTGTAGCTGTAAAAGAATTTCATTGGGATAATTTAACAGAAGAAGAAATAATAGAATTAAAAGAAGAAGTAATCGCAGAATGTGAAATAATGAGTAAATTAAGAAATCCATTTATAGCAAATTATATGGGATCAGTCACATACTTACCACAAATATCAATGGTAATGCAATATTTTGTTTTAGGATCATTAGGTGAATATGTAAGAAAAGATAACGAAAATTTTATTAGATTCCCATTTAAATTAAAAATCAAAATATTACTTGACACTGCTAGAGGAATGCAATTTTTACATGAAAATAATATTATGCATCTTGACCTTAAACCTGATAATCTCTTAGTTAATTCTTTTGATCCAGAATCTGCATGTTGTATTAAAATTACTGATTTTGGTACTTCAAGAAT
>NW_001854931.1:7447-25850 GCF_000209125.1 Entamoeba dispar SAW760
TCCCAATTGATTTAGTGTTTTATTTCCCTTTAAATTTTTTCTTTATTTATCTTTTCTTATGTTGATTTTTATAAAATACAATATTTTGAAAAACATAATAACTTATTGTTGTTCAGCAGCAGCATTAGCAGCTTCTTCTTCAAGTTTTCTTTGTTCAGCTAAAACACCAGCTGCTTCGTATGAATCAGGAATTGGTTCAGTTCCTGAACATGGTGCTGTAATTCCAGAATCAGTAGTAGCAGCCCATGTTCCTTTAGATGCCATTGGTCCAGCAGCATCAGCTCCTCTTCTATATCCAGCTTCATAAGTATCAGCTCCAACACCAGCTGTAATTCCAATATCAGTAGTAGCAGCCCATGTTCCCTTTGAAGCCATTGGTCCAGCAGCATTTCCTCCCTTTCTGTAACCTGCTTCATAAGTATCAGCTCCAACTGCTGCAGTTTTTCCAATATCAGTAGTAGCAGCCCATGTTCCTTTAGATGCCATTGGTCCAGCAGCATTTCCTCCTTTTCTATATCCAGCTTCATAAGTATCAGCTCCAACTGCTGCAGTTTTTCCAATATCAGTAGTAGCAGCCCATGTTCCCTTTGAAGCCATTGGTCCAGCAGCATTTCCTCCCTTTCTGTAGCCAGAAGAAGTAGATGATGATGGTCCACATCCCATGAATCTACATGGATCAGTAGTTGATTTATAATTGGAAGAAGAACTTCCTGGTCCTACCATACGTGCTCTCATTCCTTATTTAATGTGATGTGATTTCCAGTTTTAAGGATTTTATACAGTGCTATTCCAAATAAAGAAGAACATCTCATTGGAGAACGTTTCTAGTTCACCTTTTCATCTCTTTGATAGTTCTTTCTCTTCTAATTGCTATTTTAAGCTTTATTTTTTGTTTTTTTCCTTATTTACTGTAATTTCTCCTTTTTTTTTACTAATATTGCTGTTATCTTTCTTTTATAAAAAAATGAATAACACTTTATTACAAAAACTAAGGCTTGTGTTTGTAGAATATTCTCTATATTTATGGATTTGATAATGAAGACTATTGTTTTTTAAAAAAGATTGTTGACAATTGAATTGTTTTGGGTTGAGTACTTTCTTTTTAAAACAAAATAATGGCTCTATTTCATTGGAAGGAAAGTCAGGAGATTGTACTTAAAATCAAATCACTACTTTATTATTAAAGATAAAATGAATAGAAAAAAGTGATGCAGTACAAAAAGGACAAAAAGACATTAAGGGTGTTATGACAAGAGAGGTACATGTCCTACCAACTAATGTATTTGAACATTTAGAGGATGAGTAATTGTAAATTTATTTTAATAGTCAATAACACAAACAATACAATAACAAATTATCTTGATTATAGATATTAATAAATATTAGTAATGACTTTAGCTATAAATTCATAGTAGTTTTAATAGATTTAATAACAGAGATAATATGAAATACAAATAATTAAAAAAAGAGAAATTTGAAATTCTCAAAAATTATAAAAAATGATTCTTTAAATAAGTTACAATATCTTCAATGGGGATTTTTTATAATTTCAATAATTGTTATTTTATTTCATTCTTTTTTAATTCAGTACTCTATAAATTGAAACAATCTTCGATTATTTTAATTGTGTTTATTCTAAATACTGTTTTATTTTTAAATCATTTATGCTAAGTTTATTCTTTTAATTTTAAGAATAGGTCTTAATTACTTTGCAAAATATTAGATAATATGTACTTTTATTTTGGTAAGAGTTCTTATGAAGAAAAAGGGTAATGAAAGAAAACCCATTCTATTTGGTTTTTGATGAAGTTTAATTAGATATTTCTATAATTATGAATCATTCATTAACAATATCTTATTTCTTTTTTCTTTATATTCTTATAATAAATATATATTTTTTAGAATAGTATTACTATTTGTTGTCATTTAATATGCTCTAATTAATATTACTATTTACAATAGATATTTAATATCCATTAAAGCTATAATTCAATTTATTCTATATATAATTATTGTTTAAATAATCTTGTATTTTGTTTTATTTTTCTTCAGTATACTTATTTTATTAATCATTATATCAAATTACAATTTAATTTAGCTATTAATAATAACTTTTTTTAAAAAAATGATAATTTTAATTTATTCACTTTAGAGCTAATTCTCATTTTACTATTCTTTGAATATAATATTATAGTGATCATTACTTTTATTTGAAAACAAAGATAACAATATAAATCACAACTATTATGATACAATGTCAATTGAAAAGATTATACAATTATTTATAATAAATATATATAATTAGTAATTATTATGATTAAAATATATTGTTTATACAAAATATGAATTTTTAATTATTTAAATACAAAGATATTAATAATATGATACAAAAAAGTTAAAAAGAATTGGATTTTATGATAATATATTGAAATAATAATCAATCAATTTATAACATAAATTTAAAATTTGTTTAAATATACTTATTTGTTTGATTGAAAGAAGAGAGTATAATTAAGGAATAATTTATTAGTGATGATGACACAAATTATAACAATTTAATAGAATCTTTAATGATTTTATTTTTTGAATAAAATTCTGAAAAGAAAAAAAAACAAAAATAAATGAAAACTCCCAAATACAATTAAAAATTTATTTTTAATAAAAAGAAATGAAAAGACGTACAAGCGTATCTCAAAGTCTTCCAAGTTGTTCTTATTTCTCACCACTCTTTGGAGAGATTCCCTTTGTTACAATAACACCACAAGAAATAATTCACGCAGAAACACATATAATATTACCTTGTTATTCACTTCCTAATTGCGCTTCATTTCAATTGTGGTGTTCAATATTTCCATTACTTTCAAATATATCGAATATTAGTGAATTAAATAGACTGTACTCATTTACATCTCCTGCATCATTGTCTTTACTTCAATCATTACCTCCAATAGAAAGTAGTCATTTTTTTAGGGATACTATTCCAATTATTGCTTCGTTAGCAGCTATTCATCCAAAACTTTTTCCAACACCACTTATTCTTCCAACAGCACCTAATTCAATGCTTCGACTAAATAGATTACAAGTAGCGTCATTATTTGCATTATCATTTCTTGGATTATTTCGATTACCAATAAAGTTCCAAGATGCAAAACAATTTCCAAGATGTTTAAGTATTGTAGATAAAGTATCGGCAACTAAACTAAGATGTTATATGGCATATTTTAGTACTATTGGAATAGCAATTATTAATAAAGATCCTATTCTTCAAGAACAAATTACATATCAACGAGTATATGGTGAATCACCACAATGGTCTAATCTATCTCTTCCTGTTTCTGTTAATGTTACACTTGTAGATGGGTTAATTGAAAAAGAAAATAGAAATGTATTAAAAGCTGTTTTTTCTTCAAAAGCAGTTGGTGGAAATGTATTAGAAGATGGATGTTCACAAGAAGAAATTATGTTTATTAAATGTCCAGAATGTATGGTTGCTTTATTAATTGCACCAGTATTAAGTGCAAATGAATCATTTAGAATATATAATATATTACAATATTCAGAAGTAACAGGATATGCAACTGAAATAAGTTTTAAGGGGAATGTAGCATCATTACAATTGTTTGTTTCTTTGTTTTTTTTTTTAAAAAAATTAATCAATATTTTAAATAACAAAATTTATTAAATAGAAAACATGACTTTGTTATATTTGATGCATTAATTTGTGTTGATAAAAAATTACAATACACTCAATATGGAATTGATAGAGAACTTAACAAAGTTTTTAGTGCAATTAAAAAAATAGATGATGATTGTGATATAATGCAACCATTTGCAACAGGGAAATGGGGGTGTGGTTCAATGCTAGGGGATTCTCGTTTAAAATTTATTATTCAATTATTAGCTTCTTCATTAACAGGAAGAGAAATGAGGTTTGTTTTATTTAGTTTTTATATAAAATTAATTTAATAATTAGATATCATCCTTTAAATGATATTCAACATCAAAATGAAATTACTGCATTTCTTCAAGCAATTAAAAATAAAAAACCAACTATTCAAGAGTTATATACCTATACATTGGCTTTATCTTCTACTAATCCATCTTCTCTTTTAACTAGAATAACACAACTTTAAAAAGAAATTGATTAATTTTAATGTAGTTAAATTGTTTCCAAGTTTTTTAAATTATAATATTTAATTTTCAATTATTTAGTTCATTTGTATGAATTTTTTTATTCTTAAAAAGGAATTTTCTTTTTAATTCGGCTAGATTTATTTCTATTTAAAAGTATATTCCACTTATTTTAATGCTTCTTCATTTTTCTTCATTTTTCTTCTTTAAACTCTTTTCTTCTATCTTTTAATATACTTATTCTTATCTTATTATTCCAGAAGCTTTCATAATACTATTTAAACTATATAACTTTTTGTTTTTATTCATTAATCACTTAAACTAACTAAATGACAGCTCAAGATATTACTACTACTCTTCTTCATCCAAAAGGTGATCATGTTTTACATTCACATGCTTATCCAATTTTCCAAACTTCTACATTTTGTTTTGATTCAACACAACAAGGGGCTGATTTATTTATGGGTAAAGGAGAAGGCCATATCTATTCTAGACTTGGAAATCCAACTGTTGAACAATTTGAAGAAATGGTATGTTCTATTGAAGGTGCAGCTGGTTCTGCTGCATTTGGTTCTGGAATGGGAGCTATTTCATCATCAACTCTTGCTTTCTTACAAAAGGGAGACCATTTAATTGCAGGAGATACATTGTATGGATGTACTGTTTCATTATTTACACATTGGTTACCAAGATTTGGTATTGAAGTTGATCTTGTTGATACTTCTGATGTAGAAAAAGTAAAAGCTGCTTGGAAACCAAATACTAAAATGGTTTATTTAGAATCACCAGCAAATCCAACATGTAAAGTTTCTGATATTAAAGGTATTGCTGTTATTTGTCATGAACGTGGAGCACGATTAGTTGTTGATGCAACATTTACATCACCATGTTTCCTTAAACCATTAGAACTTGGAGCAGATGTTGCACTTCATTCAATTAGTAAATATATTAATGGACATGGTGATGTTATTGGTGGTGTTTCATCAGCAAAAACAGAAGAAGATATTGCAACTATTAAATTCTATAGAAAAGATGCAGGATCATTAATGGCACCAATGGATGCTTTCTTATGTGCAAGAGGAATGAAAACTCTTCCAATGAGAATGAAAATTCATATGGAAAATGGACTTAAAGTTGCTAAATTCTTAGAACAACATGAAAAAATAGTTAAAGTTAATCATCCAGGACTTGAATCATTCTCAGGTCATGACATTGCTAAAAAACAAATGACTGGTTATGGTTCAACATTCTCATTTGAAATGAAATCATTTGAAGCTGCTAAAAAGTTAATGGAACATCTTAAAATATGTACTTTAGCAGTTTCACTTGGATGTGTTGATACTCTTATTGAACATCCTGCTTCAATGACTCATGCAGCTGTTCCTGAAAATATAATGAGAAAACAAGGAATTACTCCTGAATTAGTTAGAATTTCTGTTGGAATTGAAAATGTTGATGATATTATTTCTGATTTAAAACAAGCTTTAGAGCTTTGTTAATTCACTTTCTTTCATTTTTGTATGTTTTCATTTTATTCGTGTATTTTTTATTTGTTTTTTGTCAAATGATATTTCAGTAATTCTTTTTTAATAAAAATTATTTAATTATTTACCAAAATTTTTTGATACTCTCTGTGAAGATGATGAATGTCTTAGATTCTTTTGAACTTCTTCTTGTGAGCTCTTTGCGAGCTCCTCATATTTTCTTATTTGTTCCTGAATTTGAGAAGAACGTTTTAGTCTATTACTTTCACTTCTTTCTGATGATCTCTCTGATGAAGATGGACTTCCTTTGCTTCTTTGAACTGGATAAAATCCAACGCTTTCATCTAAGCTTGGAAGTTGTTTTAACCGTTCTTGTTTTTCTTTCTCAGATTTCTCTTTTTTTGCTTTCTCTTCTGCTTCTTTTCTTGCTTTTTCTTCTGCTTCTTTTCTTGCTTTTTCTTCTGCTTCTTTTCTTGCTCTTTCTTCTGCTTCTTTTCTTGCTCTTTCTTCTGCTTCTTTTCTTGCTCTTTCTTCTGCTTCTTTCTTTGCTTTTTCTTCTGCTTCTTTCTTTGCTTTTTCTTCTGCTTCTTTCTTTGCTTTCTCTTCTGCTTCTTTCTTTGCCTTAAATATTTTTTCATCTAACAGTTGTTTGTTAATGTCTTGTCTATTCATAGTACTTTGTTCATGTAAAACATCAGTGACATAAGTTAAATCAGGATAATACCACCAATCTCTAACAGAAACATTATTTCCATTAAAGTTATATTCACGAAGTCCATGAACTTCTTCTATTCTTTGTATTTTATTGTGAACCTTTACAAGATAGTACCATTCAAGATGAATAGGTCCGTTGATAGTTTTTTTGCCAACCCATATATGTCCACTTGTCCAGCTCATTGGAAGGTATTCACTGTCGTTGAAACAAATATATAATTCTTGTCCAAAATATGTTATGTAATGAATGTTAAAATCAATTGTAGCCATTAAACAAAAAGTAATTAAAATGAAGCAGTTTAAATTTATTTGAATGACGTGGAAGATTCAAAGGTCTTTTATTGGTTTATTTAAATTCCCGAGAGTTCAGCTTTATTTAATACAAGTCTTATTATTAAAAGTGGTTGTTATCATCTATATTTATCCTCTCTGAAGTAGAGAACTCTTAGTGTTTCTTTTGGTTCTTTTTTCATAAAGTAATTTGTGTTACAACTCTTTGTTATCCCTTTTTCTTTAGTTTAACAAAGCGATGAGTTGATTTAAAAAATCAATCAATTAAGTTTCTTTTATTATTCTTTTCTAACCTTTTTATTTTCTTTAATCATTTTTTTTGAGATTTTATCTCCTTTTCTAGTTTGTTTATTACTGAACTTATTCTCCTTTTTATTAAATTTTTTCTCTGACTTCTTTTCAAATTTCTTTGTAGAACTACTATGATTAGAATGCTTATTAAATCGAGGTTTTTTATCATCTTCATATAAAGATTCTTTCATTCTTTGAATTCTTTCTTTTTCAGCCTGAGTAATTTTTCGTTCATCATATGGAGCTAATCTTTTAATGGATAACATTTGGTTTAACTCCTTATCATCTAAACAGAGAATGTCGTATGCAGTTAATCCAGAATCATCCTTTGGTACATTAATATAAGGAAACCTTGTTTTTTCTCCATTTACAATATCTTCAAAATCCATTCCATAATAGTCATCAATCATTTTATCTAACTTTTTATCTTTTCCTCGTAAATGTGAAATATCAACATGTTCTTTAGTTCCATCTGATCGTTCAACAGAGATAGAATCTAATTTATCTTTTTTATTTTTTTTCTTTTCAGATTTATTATTTGTTTTTATTTCTTCATTTTCTTCTTCTTCATTTTCTTCTTCCATTGGAATTTCTTCTTCCATTTGATCCTCTTTTTTCATTTCTCCTGCAATCTCTGCTCTTAATGCTTCAATACCATCATCTTCTTGGTTATAATAATCTTCCCCAAATTGTTTTTCCATCATTTCATCATATTTACTTTCATCAAAGTCTTCATCCATAAAGTGTTGATCAAAATTTACTCCAGCATCTTTTTGTAATTCCTTAATTCGTTCTTCGATCTTTTTCTTTTGTTCTTTCTTTTGCTCAGCTGTGATAGCCATCATTTTTCTTTTTTCTTCTTCTTTTTTTGCTTTTCTACGTTCTCGTTGTTCTTTTCTTTTATTATGTTCTTTACGAAGTGAATCCTTAACAGTTCTTCCATACGAAATAATTCCAAGCCTTTGTTCAGCTTCAAAATCATCTTCTGCATCAACAGCTTTTTGGTCTTCATCTAAATCTACATCTTCTTTACCATCTTCAATTTCTTCCCATTTCTTTTCAAGAATGTACTTCTTTAAAAATTCGTCATCAGGATTATCTGACTTTGTCCAATATTGTTTTGCGTTATCATCTAATTGTTCTAATTCTTCGTCAACATTTATTGGTTCTGGTTTTTGTTTTGTTACTAATAAATCATCATCTTCACTCATTTCATCAGCTTTTTGATGGAATTCTTTCAATAACCTTCCTTGTTCTTCAACAACTGTTTCTTTTTTTGGTCTTTCTTCTTCTTCAAATACATTAGCCTCACCTCCTTTTTTATCAACTTCCATAATACGTTCTCTGATATAATCTCCAAGTTTAACTTTCTTTTCTTCTTCAGCAGTTGGAATAACTAACTCTCCTTCAAAACATTTCTTGTCAACTTTTTCACCATGTGCAAGTTTTGGTAATAGTTCTAGGAATTCTTCGTGCCATTCTTTTGGTTCAAATGTTCCGTAATCATCTTCTGCTTCTTGTTCACTTGGGTCTGAAGTTTCTAATTGTCCGTATTGGTCACCAGAATTACTTGAAGATGAACTATTTGATTTCTTTTCTTGAATTTCTTCATCACCATCAACAATTGTTTGGTTTGGTCCTGTTTTGCTCATGTCTTCTTTAACTACTCAAGAAATTTTCATATAATTCAAAACCTATTTTGTATTATATTAATTTCTTTTATTATTCTTCTTTATTACTTTTGAAATTATTTAGTTTTGGGTATTCAACTAATTTTAAAGGAAGATTAAAACTGAAATAAAAGGACATCATTTTTAAATTGTTGTTCATTTTAAATACTTTATATTAAACATGCTCATTATTTGAAAAATTGGAATTTGAAAACTATATTGAAGTATAGTATTATTTGATTTCAGGGATGTTCATTTGTTATTAAAACTGACATAATTTTTTATTATAAAATTTAGTAAGCTACTTAAATTCAATAAATAACAAAGAATATATGAAATTCTTTGTTTTAACTAATAAATCGAAAAAGAATTAAGTTCAAAATTAATACTAACTTTTTGAAAAAAGAACCAAAAGAATTTTAGTGTATTACTTAAAAGAAGACAAATTTCTTGGATTTATATTTTTAGTTGAGTTAAATACAGCCAACACTAAAAAAAAGCTAATACATGGGTATGACAACATATAACCCAAAAAATTATTGAAAATTTTTACTTTTAAAATAAATTTTGATATAGAAAGCGGGAAAGAATAAGAAAAAAAGGGGAAATAAACCACTCGAATTATCTATATTTTTTGGAAGGTCAAGATTATAAAAAGAAATAAAAAAAAGAATAATAAAAAAAAACTATACAAATAGATGATTTAAAAATAAATAAAAAGAAAAGAAAAAAAAACGAGATCAGACTAATAATTCATTTCATTCATTATGGCGGAAAGAAGAACTGTCAAAATTGTAATGGTAGGAGATGGTGCTGTAGGTAAAGTTTGTTAAATTTATCAAATTAATTTATCTGAAAAAAAAAGAAATGAATTAATAAATAATAGACTGCTTTATGTAGTACTTTTGTCAATAACCAATTTCCACAAGATTATATTCCAACTGTTTTTGATAATTTTTCACGTCTTCAAACTGTTGATGGAGAACAAGTAACAATGAGTATTTGGGATACAGCAGGACAAGAAGAATATGTTTGTTAATAGACTTCAGTTTAAAATGATAAAATAAAAGAATTGAACTTAGTTATAGGACCGTTTGAGACCAATGAGTTATCCAAATACAAATATTCTTATTATTTGTTTTTCAATTGATTCAAGAAGTTCTTTTGGTAATATTTCTCAACGATGGTTACCTGAAATTAAACATTTTTGCCCAAATGCTCCATTTTTATTAGCTGCAACAAAAACAGATCTTCGTGAGTCTGAAGATGTTAAAAGTAAACTTCAAATGGAAGGTAAAACTTTAATTTCAAAAGAAGAATCTCAACAACTTGTGAAAAAAATTAAAGCTGCTGGTTATTGTGAATGTTCTGCTCTTCAAAATAAAGGTGTTGCTGAACTTTTTGATGAAGCTGTGAGAAAAACTAAAGTAGGAGGAAAAAGTAAAAAGAAAGGGGGATGTGATCTCTTGTAATTCACTGTTATAACTGGATAGAAATATGGTTACTCTTCTTGATTAAAAATAAAATAACAATTTAATTTTTTTTTGTTTTTTATTTATGTTATAAAATAAGAAATATCCTTTTTTTTATATAAAATTATTATAGGTTTTCATTATTATTTTTTTAGTTTGTATTGTTATGGGAAAAGTACACAGTTCTCCGTCGTCAAAAGACCCTTTTTCACAATTATTACAATGGTCAGAATTAACGGTTAGTCAATTGATTTTTGATAGCGACACAGATGGAGAAGATCAAGATAGGTTTCTTCAATGTATTTTAAAAAAAGAAAATATTTATGTTATTGTCATTGATGAATTTGATACAGTCTTCGGGATATATCTTCATTATCCACTAATTTCACCGTTCAAGTATCCAAGAGATCCCCAACACTTTATTTTTTCAACAAAAAAGAAAACTAAACAAGAATTTATAAGGTTTTTACCTAAACAAACCTCATTAAATAAGTCATTAAAAGGAGTAAACAATAATAAGGATTGTTTATTTCTTTGTGGTGAAGATTCAATTTGTATATGGAATTCAAGGTTTAGAAAGAGTTATATATGGGAACCAATGAAGGTCTATGAAATGAAAGAGAATAAAGAAATTAATGGAACAGAATATCCTACATTACACAATTTATTTTCAATACAAAGAATTATTGTTATTCAAATGAAATAAACAGAAAAAAAGAAGAGTAGAAATAAAAAGTTAAAAAAAATTATAATAAACTATCAATCAATAAAATTTAATATTTGTTATTGATAACACAATAATTATTTTTGGTCTCTATCAGGTCGTTTAATTTTAAAAACTTTTACATTATCACTAGATACAACACCATCCAAATTATGAGGAGTAATAAAAATATATTGCCTTTTATTTTGTGATTTTGTTGTTTCCATTAATGTTTGTATAGCGACTTTTCGAGCCATAGAATCCATATAAACATCAAACTCATCCATTGCTCTAAAAGGGCAATCAACTACATTCCATAATGCAAGTAATAAACAAACAGTAGAATAACTACGTTCCCCACCAGAAAGAGTTTTAGCACTTCTTTCTGAGTCATTATCAATAGAAACTTCAACATCAAGAATTCTTTTAGAATGATCAAGTTTAATTTTACCTTTACAACCAGGTTTTTTTTCAAGATATTGATTAAATAAAAGCATAGTTTTTGTTGCAGTTACTTTAAGTAATTCAGTATATTTTTTTTTTCTTCTTTCTAACTCAACTTCTAATTTTGTTTGTAAAGTTTCAATTGAATTAATTTGATCTGTTAAACCATCTAATTGATGTTGTTTTCTTTCAAGTTCATTTTCAACTTCATCATAATTAACATTTTCTAAATTAATTTGTTGTTGTTTTTTTTCTAATTTAACACGTTCATTAACAATACTTTCAACACTTTTTGAAGTTTCAATTTTTTCAAATTCAGAAGAAAGTATAGTAATTTCTTGTAATTGCTGTTGTTCTTCAATTAACAATTCATTTTGATGTTGGATTTCAATTTGAAATTCTTTTCTTTGTTTAATTAAATCAATTTTATTTTCATTAATTTCATCAATTTGTTTTCTGATATTTACAAGTAAAACTTTTTGTTGTTTTGCTTCATTTTCAATTTGTGTTTTTAATGAACAAATTTTTTGATATTCAATTTTTTGAAATTCTTCTCTTTTAATTAATTCATTCGTTTTTGTTTTTTGATTTTTAACTTCTTCTAATAATTCATTTAATTTATTTTTAGAAATTGATAAATTCATTTCAGTTTCTTTAATATCTTCTGGTTCTTTTATTACAATATTTTCAGTCTCTTTTTTTTTACTTTCAACTAGTCTTGTGTTTCTTTCAGCTTCTCTTAAATTTCTTTTTAATTCATTTAACTGAAGAAATAGTGTTTCTTTTTCTTTTTTTGCTTGATTTTTTAATTCAACTTTTCCTTGCAAATCCATTTTAGAAGTTTTAATTTGTTGTTCAATTAATTGAATTGAATCTTCGATATTTTGACCACCATAAATTGCTCTACTAGGTAATCTATAAGGAAAATATGCTTCAGTTTTACCTGATTTTTGCATAAAACTACCATTTGAAAGATAAATAAATTTTGCACCAAGTTTCATTAATTCTTTTCCATCATTAAAAGTATTAGCAACAGCGATAGTGTCAATATTAATGTGATCAATAAGAATATTAAAAATAATAGGACTAGAAATTGTAATAACATTAAGTACAGTTAAATAATTTTGTTTTTTAATATCGTATTTTTGATTTCCAAATTTGATATTATAAACATAAATTTGAATATCAAAATTAATTTTTTTTGCTATTTCTCTTAATTTTTTTTTATCATTTTCTGTTCTAACAACAAACGAAGCTAGTGTTGATTTTTTTATACAATTTTCTACTGCATGATTCCATTTATTATCTTTTAATTGAATATATTCTCCTATTGGTCCTTCAATTTGATATTCAAATGTTGTTTGTTCAATTGTTTTAATCATTCTTGGCATATTTGGATGATAAATTGTCATTTTATCTCTTTTTTGCATTTCTAATTTATCTTTTTCATTTTCAAACACTTTAATATCATTTTGAATATGTTTAATATCATCGTCATATCCATTTAATGAATGTACTTTAACTGTAAATTCTTTTTCTAATGGACTTAATTCATCTTTAATTAATTCTTCTTTTCTCTTTAATGATTCTATTTCTTTATTAATTGTTTTTATTTTTTCTTCTTTTTGTTGTTTAGCAATTTCTGTATCTTTTTGGTCATGATTTTTTGATTCTTCAATACTATTTTTTAATAATGTTATTCTTTTTTTTATTGTCTCTATTCTTTGATTATAATCCTCTATTATCACTTTATTTTCTCCTTTTTCTTTATTTATATTTTTCATTTTCTCATTTTCTATTCCTTTCTTTTTTTCAATTTCTGTTATTTCTTCTTCTTTTTTCATTAATTCTTCATTTGCTACTTTTAATTCTTCTTTTAACTCTTCTATTTTTTCTTCTATTCGTTCTTCTTTTAATTCATTTAATTTATTTTCTTTTTCCTCTATTGTTTGTTGAATATCTTCTACCTTTTTTTTTTGGTCTCTATACTTCGCCCATATCTCTTCTCTTTTTAATACTTCTATTTTCTTTTTAATTTGTTTTATTCCTTTTCCATCTTCCATTATTCCTTTTAATCTTTCTATTTCTCTTTCCATTTGTGGTATTTGTTCTTTTTTATCTTGTTTCGTTTTTTTTGCTTTACTACATGAGTGCTCTGCTTGTTTATAACTTTCTTTAATCATATCAAGTTGTGTTGCTTCTAAAAAAAATTTATATTTATCTTCTGCTCGTGTTGCTGTTAAAAATGTTTTTGATGTATCTTGCATAAGAAGAATACATGGATTGTCAATAGGAATATTAAAATGATCCAAAATTTCATTAACATCTGAACTTTTATGTCCAATAATTCTTGGTTTTTCCCCAGAATTCATTGAATAGATTTTATAACTACTTCCTCCTTCTTTTGATATTTTCCTTTCAATTATGATTGTATCTCCATATTTTTCTTTATCCATTGCCCCTTCTCCTCGATTTCTTAAATATACAGATACTTTACAATGTGTTTCTCCATTTTTTACTATATCACTTACTCGTTTCCCTCGATTCGTAAATGTAGCTTTCGCCCCAAAACAAATAGCTAATGCTACTAATATTGCTGATTTCCCACTTCCATTCTCTCCTACTATAAAATTAACTTGTGAACAGAGGTCTAATTGAAGATGTCTATGGCACATAAAATTTTCTAAATCAATTCGTTCAATAGTACCAGGAACTTCTTCGTTCATTCTTATTTGTATTATTCAGTTGTTTTATTATAAAAACCAAAAATCATTTTTTCTTTTTCTTTTTTGTCTTTTCTCTTTTTTTTCTTTTTTTTTAGGGTTTGATGTATTAAATTGAGGTTTACCTTGTCTTTTATTCTTTTTTAAATTCCTTGTAACCTGACTATTTAAAATATAATATTCCATGAGTAGTTGATTAAATACATTATGTGGTTAGTTGGACCTTTCAGATTTTCTGTTTAAACTTAATTGATTTCTTTTTTTTTTTAAATATCATTAAAGTTAACTAAAATCTACAAGAATAGTTATTGTTTTATGAGTACTTTTTGATGATTTGTTAACCTTCTCTTAAAAACAGATTTTATCATGATTCTAATGATTAGTTTATTTTTAGTTAAAAGAATTAACTATTCAATGCTCTTTCTATTTGTGTGGTTTAATGTTATTGTAATGGTATAATAATTATTAGTAGTATTTCTTTTAGAAGTACTCTTTTAATTGTTTTAAATCAAACAATATTGATCATCTTAAATGCTTTCATTATAGGTTAGTCTCTTTTGACTATAAACTAAAGTTCCTTTTTCTCTACCTAATTAGCTTGATTGTGTATGTAATAATTATCCTAAGTATCAAAAAAATATAAATATTAAAAGAGAAACTTATTTTGGAAGAATATTTTTTAATTTATGTTTTTTTTAATATTATTTATTTTATTTACAAATAAGGTACGTTTAAAGAATTTTAATATACATAATAAAATTTATCATTTATTGAATAAATCCTCTTTGTTAATTATCCTCTTTTCTCAAACAAGCCAAAGTTTAGTTAATTCATACTACAACTATTTTTTTAAGCATGTTTTTTTTCAGAACGAATAAAAAAATATACAGTGAAAAATTGCTACTACTTGTAAGCTTTTCCAAACAACTTTCTTTTCATTGGACTCAGTTATAAATGAAAATCACTCTTTTATGATGAAAAATGTTCTTTTATCTTAATAAGAGAATGGTCTATGTAATTTTATTAAAAAAATAATGAAGTATATTCATTGAGTTTTATTAATTTCATTGAATATAATGTGGTAGAGTGTTTTTAACTATTATTATAGTGATTTTTCAAAATCTATCTTAAATTCTATTTTATTCATAACAATTTTTATTAATATGAAGATTAAATATATTATTGATATATTTATCTAATATATCAAATAATAATCAAAGGAAGAACAATGTAATATTCTATTTTTTATTTAGTTTGATACATAAATTATTTTTCATTAGCAATTCATTTTTACTATTGTTTTGAAACAATAAAATGACAATAAGAGAATTAATATCAAATAACAAGAATCAATTTGATTTAATATGACAATAAACAAAAGAAATGAACTAAATAAAATAAATAAAAATTTAATTTATTAATTCAAAAATATATAGTCATAAATCAAGCAAGATTATATGAATTTTGTATCAGAAAATTATATTTAAAAATAATTAGTCTCAATATTTGAATGTCTAAATCGAAAGAAATGATCAAAGTAGTAAAATAAACAAAAATAAAAAGCAATTAACTAAGTATTAAGAGAATTAGTTTCTATTATTTATGGCTCAGAGTAGACTAATCTTATCAATAATTTTTCTTCAAGTAACTCAACATATGTTTCATTGATGTATATGCAATGTTCCATGACCTCTATCCTGTTTTTAATTACAATGTTTTTAATTTCTTTTATGATGTTAATTTCAGTTTTTAATTCTTTAATTAATTTGACACATTCTAATTTATTAATTAATTTATTGAAATTATTACTATATTTATTTTATCATCTTTTAATTTATCTATTTTCATTCGCTTATTTTTTTTTTTAATTCTTTATAGTTATTTCTTTTATTTAAATATACTCCAGTAATATTATGATATACAACAATATTCATATCAAATATTAGATTAGTTTTATTCTTTTTATTTATTATATATATCTGATATTTTATGATATTATTAATCACGTTTTGATATTAATTGTTTGTTCAATATCATAGTAATGTTATTGTATTTGAACACTGTTCCATATGGGGATTTTTTGTATTGATTATTTCATTTATATTTTCTTTATATCTAATATGATAATACTTACTAACATTGTCATGTTTCTCATTTTGTGATTTTTATGAATAATACGAGATAATAGAATGTATTCTATTGTTAATATCTTGTATTTACAAAGTATGCAGTATTTTAATCATTTTTTAATATTTTATCTTTTCTATACAAACTAAATATTACTTCATCTTGTATTTTATTTAAATTGAGAAATACATTCTTTTTAATATTGATTGAATTAAATGCATTGATTGTAGTAGTTTTATCTATAAAATTTGAACCAATCAATATTCTAAAATATCTACTTGTTTAATTTCAATTTATTAATGTATTTGTTTATCATTATTTTACTTTTATTTTTAATACTACTTCTTTTTATTTTCATTCATTTATTTTATTATTTATTCTATTTCTATTTCTTTGATTTTATGTTTTATTATTTTTATTTATATTCATTATTTATTTCTTTGAATATCATCTATTTAATATATTATTTATTATTTCATTTTTATACAATAATACATCACTTTTCTAATTATTTCATTAAAATATTTATTATTCATGTTTATTATTCATTATTTCATTTATATTGATATATAGATTGTCTTTAGAATTACCAACACTAATATATTTTGTATTTATTATTTATTTTATTATCTCAATTTCCATTTTATCTAAGTTACATTCAATTTTACTACTGATGACGAACATCTGAAGATATTGACTAGTTCATTGATAATTATTGTAATATCTCTTCTATTACTACATTCATCATAATTTATTTCATCTATTTTATTCATTATCTTTTATTTGATGATTCTATAATTGAATATATCATTAATTTCATCTGATTATCATACATTTAAATATTTATACAATTCCTCTATTTCATTTATTGTGATATTTTCATTTTAAGATAGTGTTTGATTAGTGTTATTTATTTCTTGTTTTATTTTCTTTCATTTCTTTATTTAATTTATTATTTATTTAATTTATTTGTTGATTATTCTCATTTATTCATTATTTTGTTCATTATTTTAATCTCTTCATTACATATATTATATGATTTATATTATTAAATTTCTATTTAATGATTTGATAAATTATATTCATTTTGATAATGATAGATTGAAATAAATCAAAATGTAAAATTCATAATTTTAATACATCCTAGATATTCATTATATTTATATCATATGAATATCTTCCATCTGTTCATCATACTTTCTACAATGTCTATGATGATTCCCTCTACATTAAAATATTTAAGTGCTTCTATTACCCATTCATGATTTACTGAGTCATATGCTTTCTTAATATCATAATATGACTCTACATATTTTGGGTATTTCTCTTCTTTTTGCTGCTTTAACATATAACTGTTAATTAATCCTTCTTTAGCAGCAAGAGATTGCAGTTTACATCATAATTGATTTTTACTAATTTTTAATGATTCACTATTCATGTTAATTCTATTGTGAATATTCTCTTTCAATATGGAGGTAAATACTTTTATTATTACATTTGTACAACTGATAGGAAGATAATTAGTGACATCGTTCCTATCACCTCATTTGTTGATTAATACTGTTCTTCAATTTACCATATTTAATTTGATGTTTTCGGGGAAGTTTAACCATTCGTTGAAGATATTAAGAATGGAATCTCTTGATGATGACATTCTCTTCTAATAATACCCATATATAGTGTCAATACCTGGTGCTTTCCAATTACTTATTTTCATCATAATTAAATTTAAATTATCCAATTTGATGATGACACTATCATAATTCCTGTATCTTTCATTCCACGAGGTGATTTGATTTATTTTCAAATGTTCCTTATTTAATATCACCTGTATTTCATATAACAATTTCAAATATTCTAAAGTAATATCGTTATTTGGGTATATTTCATTTTGTGTTTCTTCTTTATTTTAATTTTGTTATTAGAATCAAACATAATTTTATTTGTATTGATTCTGACATTTTCATTCTTATTAAATTTAATTCTTTCTTTAATCATCGTCATCATATATTTTATGTACTTTATTCTTTCTTGTAATTTAATTTTAATTTCATCTGCATCTTGTTCCTTTAATCTCATGATGCATTTTATTCTGTACCATCTCCTTCCCTTGATTAGATCTTCTAATATATTTATTTTCTTTATTATTTCTTTTATTTCATCAAATTTATCTCATTTAAATTTATTTTGGAGATAGTAATGCATACACATTGAAATCATTTTCATATCTTCTTGCAGATTTTCTATTCTCCTGATCATACCCATTTATTATTTATTTCTCTTATTAATTTATCTGATTCTTTCCTTCTCCAGTAATAATTAATATTTACACATTTATCTATCTTCATTCTTA
>NW_001854930.1:0-1005 GCF_000209125.1 Entamoeba dispar SAW760
TACTATCTTACTATATGTATCCTCTACTTATACACTAGATATACTATATCTTACTTTATCTATACTTTATGGATACTATATGTATAAAAAGTGAGGGCTAGAGGGATTGAACCACTGACCGGCTGATCTGGAGTCAGCTGCTCTGCCACTGAGCTAAGCCCCCTTCATCTATATTTAATCTATACTATATTCTTTTTATGTACTTCCCTTATATATTATATATTATATATTATTATATTTATTATATATATTATATGTATATATTCTACTTTATATATTATATATTATATCCTTTATATTCTATATTCTATTTTATATTCATGACTTATACTTATACTTATACTTATATCCTTTATTATTATATTCCTTTATTACTATATTCCTTTTATACTTTATTCCTTTTATACTTTATTCCTTTTATACTTTATTCCTTTTATACTTTATTCCTTTTATACTTTATTCCTTTATTACTATATTACTATATTCTTTTTATACTTTATTCCTTTATTACTTTATTACTTTATTCCTTTTATACAAATACTCTCATGTATGTATATGTATAATATGTATAATATGTATAATATGTATAATATGTATGTATTTCTTTAAAAACAATGCTCTCAGCAGGTTTCGAACCTGCGACCCTGGCGTTATTAGCACCATGCTCTACCGACTGAGCTATGAGAGCTTACTATAACTACTTTATCATATAATCTGTTTACATATTATGTTTATATTATATATATTTCTTTCTATTTATATTATCTATATATTATTATATGTTTATATGTTTATATGTATATATGACTATACTATTCTATTCTTTAACTATTCCGACTAACTTATTCACTCTTTTATATAACCTTTTATAACTTAAACTTACTTCTTTATTTTTTTTATATGTTATATATATATATTTTATTTATTTTATATCTTATATCCTTTTATATCTTTTATATCACTTTCCAGTGTTTATATGACTATTTATTGTTCTATATATGACTA
>NW_001854929.1:0-5331 GCF_000209125.1 Entamoeba dispar SAW760
TATATGAGGATTGGTGTTGATAGATAAGTCATTGTGCCAGATGATTTTTGTGACACATCAATGACTTTTAACGATTTAATTTTTTGAAGAATTAATGCTTATTGTTAATTGCGTTCATTAAGTGAATTTCTAATACCTTTCATTTCTCTATTGATACAAAAAACACTTTTATTTTAATACAAAACATTTCATACATTCATAATTTATAATTTCAATTGTTCTAAAAATTAATAAAAGAATTATAAAAGTTGAAAATCAATTACAAAAGGATGTAAAGAATCTTTAATGAGACTAAACACACCTTTTAATATCCTCCTCTTAATCTTAAGACTAAATGAAGTGTTGATTCTTTTTGAATGTTATAATCTGAAAGAGTCTTTCCTTCTTCTAATTGTTTTCCTGCAAAAATAAGTCTTTGTTGATCTGGTGGAATTCCTTCTTTTTCTTGAATCTTGGCTTTAATAGCATCAATAGAATCATTTGGTTCTACTTCTAATGTGATAGTCTTTCCAGTGAGGGTCTTAACAAAGATTTGCATTTTAGTTTTAACAGTTACTTTTCATTCTCTTTTTATTCATATCGGAATCTTTTTGAAACATTTGACATCAATGACGTGTCCTTTCTTTTAAATTAAAAAAAGTTATTAATTTTCATTTCCACTTTTTATTTTTTATAAAAATGAGATATATAACATAAAATAATCATACTATTCTTTTCTATTTTAATTAAATAAAAAACAAATTATTCAGTTTATTCACTCAGAACATTTATTCAAAAATAGTAATATACTCACTCAATTAGTTAAATGTGTTTAGTGTTGAGGAAGTTTAGTTTGGCATCTAATAAAAAGAATAATGAAACGCTTTTGTGAAAAGATATAGAAATAATTTTTGTTTCTATAAAAGTTCAATTGTAATAGATAAACAAAAAATAAAAATGGTACAAAAGAGATGGAGTCAGTGATGAAGATGAAATAAAAAATAATTGAAGAAGAATAAAAGGAAATTTGATTTAAAGGATTAAACCCTATAACTTTTTCTTAAATAAAAACAGTACAATATTGGACTGAATTCGAGGGAAATATTTACAAATAAAATACTCACCATGAATCTTCTAGAAAGAAAGAAAAAGAAATGAAAATCATGAATACTTTCACATTTTATTCAAAAAAAACCCTTTAAGAGAAATAAATATGGTAAAATAATAATAGTGTAATAATAATAACATACTAAACAACAACCCTGAAAATAAAAATGGAAAAGCATGTATAACTGGATATAAAAAGGGTAAAAGAGAAAACTCAAAAGTAAAGAAAAGAGTCATGTCTAGTACAGGAGTCAAAACTATGAAAGATTTCATGTTGAATAAATCCAACATTAGAAATATGTGTGTTATTGCTCACGTCGATCACGGTAAATCAACATTAACAGATTCACTTGTTACACTTGCAGGTATTATTTCCAATGAAAAAGCTGGAGTAGCTAGATATACTGATACTAGACCTGATGAACAAGAAAGATGTATTACTATTAAATCAACATCAATTTCTATGTATTATGAAATTGAAGATAAAGAAGATATCCCAGCTGATGCTAATGGAAATGGATTCCTTATTAATCTTATTGATTCACCAGGCCACGTTGATTTCTCATCAGAAGTCACAGCAGCACTTCGTGTTACTGATGGAGCATTAGTTGTCGTTGATTGTGTTGAAGGAGTTTGTGTCCAAACAGAAACTGTCCTTAGACAAGCCTTAACAGAAAGAGTTAAACCAATTGTCATTATTAATAAAGTTGATAGAGTTATTCTTGAATTAAAAGAAGAACCAGAAGAAGCATATCAATCATTCTGTAGATCAATTGAAAATGTTAATGTTCTTATTTCTACTTATAAAGATGAACTTCTTGGAGATGTTCAAGTTTCACCAGGAGAAGGAACAGTTGCATTTGGATCAGGACTTCATGGATGGGCATTTACACTTGAAAAGTTTGCTAAAATGTGGTCAGCTAAATTTGGAATTGATAGAAAGAGAATGTTAGAAAAACTTTGGGGTGATAATTATTGGGATGCTAAAGCCAAGAAATGGAAGAAGAACGGTAAAGGAGATCATGGAGAAATTCTTCAAAGAGGATTTGTCCAATTCTGTTTTGATCCAATTACTAAATTATTCAATGCTATTATGGAAGGAAGAAAAGCAGATTATGAAAAGATGTTAACTAATTTACAAATCAAATTATCAGCTGATGATAAAGAAAAAGAAGGAAAAGAACTTCTTAAGACAGTTATGAAATTATGGTTACCAGCTGGTGTTACATTACTTGAAATGATTGTTCTCCATCTTCCATCACCAGTTGTTGCACAAAAATACAGAACATCAAATCTTTACACTGGACCTATGGATGATGAAGCAGCTAAAGCTATGGCTAACTGTGATGAAAAAGGACCATTAATGATGTATGTTTCAAAAATGATTCCAACCAATGATAAAGGAAGATTCTATGCCTTTGGAAGAGTTTTCTCAGGAACAATTAGAACAGGAGGAAAAGCTAGAATTTGTGGACCAAATTATGTTCCAGGTAAAAAGGATGATTGTGTTATTAAGAACATTCAAAGAACTATGTTAATGATGGGTAGATATACTGATCCAATTGATGAATGTCCATGTGGTAATGTTATTGGACTTGTTGGAGTAGATCAATATTTATTGAAATCAGGAACTATTACAGATTCCGATACTGCACATATTATTAAAGATATGAAATTCTCAGTCTCACCAGTCGTCAGAGTTGCTGTTGAAACCAAGAATCCATCTGATCTTCCAAAACTTGTTGAAGGTATGAAGAGATTATCAAGATCAGATCCACTTTGTTTATGTTACACTGAAGAATCAGGAGAACATATTGTTGCAGGAGCTGGAGAACTTCATCTTGAAGTTTGTCTTAAGGATCTTCAAGAAGATTATTGTTCAGGAGTTCCATTGATTGTTACAGAACCAGTTGTTTCATTCAGAGAAACTATTACAGAACCATCAAGAATTCAATGTCTTTCTAAATCAGCTAATAACCAAAACAGATTGTTCATGAGAGCCTTCCCATTTGCTGAAGGACTTGCTGAAGATATTGAAGCAGGAGAAATTAAACCAGATACAGACTTTAAAGAAAGAGCTAAATTCCTTTCAGAGAAATATGGATGGGATGTTGATGAAGCTAGAAAGATTTGGTGTTTCGGACCAGATAACTGTGGACCAAATTTGTTTGTTGATGTTACTAAAGGTATTCAATATTTGAATGAAGTTAAAGATTCTATTGTTAATGGATTCAACAATGCTATGCATGATGGAGTTGTTTGTAATGAACAAATTAGAGGAGTTAGAATTAACTTAGAAGATGTTAAATTACATGCAGATGCTATCCACAGAGGAGGAGCACAAATGATTCCATGTGCTAGAAGATGTTGTTTCGCATGTGTTTTAACAGGAGCCCCATCACTTCTTGAACCAATGTATCTTGCAGAAATTCAATGCCCAGAATCTGCTATTGGAGGAATTTACACAGTCATGTCAAGAAGAAGAGGAAAGATTATTTCAGAAGAACAAAGACCAGGTACTCCATTATTCAATGTTAGAGCTTATCTTCCAGTCTGTGAATCATTTGGATTTACTGCTGATTTGAGATCACATACTTCAGGACAAGCCTTCCCACAATGTGTCTTTGATCATTGGCAATTACTCAATGGTGATGTTACAGATGCTACATCAAAGGTTGGATCAATTGTTGCTGCTATTAGAAAGAGAAAAGGACTTCCAGAAGGTGTTCCAGGTTTAGATAAATTCTATGATAAGCTTTAAGTGACTTTTTATTAAGTATGTGTATTTAAGTGTTAAGTATTAACAAACAATTCTTTTTTATCAACTTTTTAGAATACAAAGTTATGTGAGTTATTAAAACAAAGTTTGTTAAAATTAACAGAAATTAAGCGAAAATATACAAAGAAATATTTTCTTTATTTTATTTTTTTAGTTTTTTCTACATCTATATTCACTAAATATCGCTCTATCTTTTGCTTGAGTTTCATGGTTTTACAGTAGTTTTTATCTGCCCTCTGTGACATGCAAGAAGGGCAACAAGAGAATAGCAACAATCCTATTCAATGAATTTCATACAATTTACTGTTCTTTTTCTTATTGGTATGATAGTATTCATTTATTTGAAATGGATAGAATCAAACAAAAACATTGAAATGTTGATATTCAATTATTAACTTCAATCCTTTCTAACATTCTTACTACTTCTTCTATTCTTATTCTTTCTTTCGGTTCTTGTTTCCATGTTTTTTCAATAATTTCTTTAATATCTTCTTCAACTTCTTGTATTATTGTTGGTCGTTTACCTGTTGATATGAATTCTGCTATTTTCCATGGAAATTTAAATTCTGTTTTAGGAAATGGTTCTTTCCATGTAATGATTTGTAACATTGTTATTGAATATGAATATACATCCGATGGCATTTTGTAATGTTCTCGATTAAGTACTTCTGGTGCCATGTAAATAGGTGATCCTATCCCTTTTGTGAATGTCATATTTGTCATCATCATATTAATGTTTCTTGAACTTCCAAAATCTGTTAATTTACAATTAACTCCAATATTATCATCAAGTGTTATAACAAGAAAATTATCTGGTTTAATATCTCGATGTAGTATTCCATTTGAATGAAGATATGAAATTCCTTTTGCTCCATCTAGCATGAATTTAATTCTTATTTTATTTGGTATTTCCGTGTTTGTTCTTTTATTAATTAAATCTTGTATTGATCCATATTTTGCATATTCTGTTACCATACATATTTTATTAGGAATAAATACTGCTCCATAAAAATGAATAATATATTCACTTCGAAATTTATCTAACATCATTACTTCTTTCTCAAATTCTTTCATTTTATCTTCATCTTTATCAATTTGTTTCATTTTTTTAATTGCTACTTGATTCCCTCTAAATTCTCCTATATATACTATTCCAAATGATCCTTCTCCTATTTTATGTTCTTCTTTAATTTCATCGGGATCAAGTCGTGTTGATATTTGTGTTTCTCCTTTAATTGAAATACTTTTAATTATTTCTTCTTGTGTTTTATTAAGTGTTTTACTAATTATCATTATTTGTTCTTTAATTTTAGTAGTACATTTGATTGTAATGAATATTTCAAATTCACATGCATATCCTCCTTCAATTGTAATAATATTTGGGTTTGTTCTAATTGAATATTTTTCATTTTCTTCTTTACTACTTATTTGTATTTTCTTTTTTTCTTTATTTTCATTTCCAATAC
>NW_001854929.1:5431-12417 GCF_000209125.1 Entamoeba dispar SAW760
TATGATGATAATAAGTATAATGATGATATATCATTATCATCCACCATACAATTTCTTTATTACATTTGTTCTTCTTCATTGATTCCATACCAAAATGAACATTTTGAACATTTATTATTTTTGTTTCTTTACATTTATTAATATTTGAATAATGAATACATTCTTTATTTATTATTATATATTCTTCTTCACATTTATTACATTCTTTCTCATTTAAACATGTTATACATTTATTTCCACATTTTGAACATTCTTTATTTATTAAATAATATCCTGTTAAACATTCTCTACATCCATATTCTTTATCTATTTCTCCTTTACATCCTTTAATTGTTGTTGTTGATTTACATATTCCTGTTGAACTCATAAAATATCCTTCTCCACATATTATACATTTATCTTTTTGATTACATGTTAAACATTCTTTTCCACATTTTGAACATCCTTTCCCATTTCTATAATATCCATTCTTACATATTCCACATCCACTTCCATCTGCTAATATTTGTAAACATGTTCCATTTAATTCTTTATTTGATTGACATGTTTTATCATTTCTTAAATATTTATCATTAGAACAACTCATACAATATGTAGATGTTCCATAACATGTTTCACATTTATCATCACATTTTAAACATTTCATGTCTTTTGTTAAATAATATCCTTCTTTACATCTTTTACATCCATATGTATTTTGTTCTTCACAATATTCTATTTTTGTATTAATACATTCTCCCTTCAAATTAGGTGAATATGTATTTAAACATTCAACACATTTTCCATTAACATATGATTTATTTAAACAATATGAAATATTATTATTACATTTTCCATTTTGATCTTTTATCATATCTTCTTTACATGTTTTATTTATACATTTATTATTATCTAAATATTCTTCATATTTACATTTTATTTCAATATCATTTGTTTGACATATTTCTGATTTTGAACATTCTATACATTTATTATTATTGATATATTTTCCATTTTCACAATATATTTCTTCATTCTTTCCATTTCGATTTTCTTTATTTGAACATTTTCCATTATTTAATGTATATCTATTTGAACATGATACACATTTATTTCCTTCATAATAACATTGATCTTCTTTATCTCCATTACATTGATTATTTTCTATTTTATATCCATTTGAACATTTTAAACAATAATTTCTTTCTGATTTATTACATTTATTATCAATTTCTTTACATTCTCCATTTTCTTTAATAAATTCTTCTTTACATTGATAACAATATGTTTCATTTCCAATTTTACATCCATTTTTGAGTACTTCGCATGTTTTTGTATTTAAATTAAGATAATATCCATATTCACATTCAATACAATGACTTTGTTTATTTGTTTTAATACAATGTGAACCAATTTGACATTCTTTATTTGAATTTAAATAATACCCTTTTTCACATTGAATACATTCTCTTGTTTCTTCTTTATAAATCATCATATTACAATTCTTATATCCAATACTATCTAATGTAACACCTTTCATTCCAATAATCATTATTTGACTTTTCTTTGTTAATGTTGTTTCTGAAAATTTTATATTAGTTAAACTAGTTAATGGTTTTGAAGAAGATATAATTACTGTTGAAATTGATTTATCATTATTTTCTACTTCTTTAATTAATGTTGTTCCTTCATTTGATGATTCAATTCTTAAACTAAATTCAATTCTTTGATATGGTTCTTTCTTTCTATAAATATTGAATGTTATTTGATTTGATGATTCATATTTTAACCATTGATTAGGATATGTTATACTCTATGAATATTTGATGAACCATAGTTGTTTCTAATAATATAATTATTTGTTGATAATGATAGTAGATAATTATAATTAGATAAAGATACAGTGGTAGTAACAATAAATAAATTAAAGTCATCTTCTTCATCTTTTTTAAATTGATGATTACATTCTGTTGTTATATCATGAATTTCAATATTATTATAACTAAAATAACGAATCATTCCACCACATGTTTGATTAAAATAATTACCATTTAATGAATTTGGTGTTAATTGATTGATTATTCCTTCATATGATGATATTAAATACCATATACCATAATTAGAACTAAATTTTAAATTAATAGGAATTGAATTGAAGTAAATACGTTGAATAGGTAAATGATAATTAGAATTAGAATAATCACTTCCACCAACCCATAACTCATCAACATCTCCAGTTATTCTTGTTGGACTATTTCCATTAAAGAAAGTAAATTGAACTTTTTCAAATGAATAAGAGTTTTTGACCAATTCAAGTTCAAAATTTGTTTCAATATTTCTAAAGTATAGATAATAACTTTTACTATTTCCTTCTTCTAATCGTACAATAACTTTATTTGCTTTAAATGTATTACTTATTGAACCAAAATGAAATTGCCCATTATAATTACTAACTAAAAAAATAACTGATGAATATTTAGTATAATCTCCTTCTAATATAGTTGAAGTTAAAGTAGAATCAGTACAACTAGCATTTGAATAGATTACAATATCATTCCCATCCACTTTTTGACAATATTCACCATCACAAAATGAAATAAATAGAAGTAATAAACAAAACCACATTGTATTTGTTTATTTGAGTTCTCTTTTTATGATGATAACTGGTTCTTTTTGTATTTACTGTTGATTTAATTTTAATGTTATCAATCTTTTTTAACTTTCAAAACTTCTACAAACCTTAAAATGAAGATTTCATACTAATGTTATCAAAAGAGAAAAAATAAAAAGGAAAGTAGTGTTGAAAAACCAGGGATTATAAGATGCTCAATGATATGCATGTAAGACATTCGTAAAAACAATGTTAACTACATTAGCTCTTTGTTATTTTAAAATACCAAAACATTCATCTCTACACCAAAACAAAAACCCTTCAAATAATAATCTCAAAAGTGTTTATAGAAAACAGTCAAGGCGATGGTTATTAAAGAATTAGAGTCAACAGAGTGCTGAAAAAGCATGAGATAACGAAAGAAAGAGCTACTCTATTTGGGCCTCTTTCAGTCATTACACCACATGAGAATATTGTGACCTTAAAACCATATTTCAAAAGACAGGAACTTAAAATCTTTGAATAAGAACTGAAAGAAATACAAGTTATTCCTGTTGATGAATTAGAATTAAGGAAATACAGTCAACAAACAAATAAAAATAAAAACAACAACCAACTGAATCACATGAACAAAACACAGAAACTTAATGAACAAAAAAGATATAATAAGCAATAACAAGTACCAGTCATATAAGAAACTTCCACCAAACTTAGAATGTTAAATGTATTTAATAAAAGAAAAAGTAAAGAAAAAATTTTATTAAAAATAACAAGGGGGTAAATTTGAATTGAAAAAAAAATAAATAACAAAAAATAACAATTAATAGATATATCCATAATTTGATATTATGAATATTGAGAAGTGATTATTTCACTTATTTCAATATGCTCTATTTCTACAATAGAGTTCATTTCAATCATGTGAGAATTAGAAGGTCCCTCTTCTAATGTGTTGCCAGTGTTTCCTGTGTAGAACATTAAGTATTTCATGTTTTTAATAATGATTGTTCGTAGTATTTTGTTGAATTTGATTTGTAATTTTAGTGATTTTAATCTTCTTACTGTTTCTTTATGTATCGTCCCATTGATTGTTAATATTACAAGTATTATTTCTACATAAGTTGATTCTCTACTTTGTCTTAGCTCCTCTTGTAATTCTTTGTATTTATTTATTTTGTAAATATAATTTAATTCAATGTTTCTATCTTGACATATGGCGACATCAATAATATGTCCTTTTTTTTCTTTGATGATTTGATAATATATATCTATTCTAACATTAAAAGAATGGTCACTAACCAATAAATCTTTATTTTAAGTTATAACGATTTCATTACCATTAATACACTTATGAGGTGTATTAAAATCTATTTCATCAAAATCAATAAAATGGGTAATTAATATATGTTTATATATTTGTTTACATACACATTCATGTTTTAATATTTAATTAATCTCCATTATAGGACATCCTAACAATATATGGCTAATAGATGGAATTGTGATAGGACAATGTTTACAATAAATTAATATATCAATAAGAAGTATATGAGACCTCCCTTTTTCATTCAAGATCATTGATTTTCAAAACTTTAATAACATTAGGAACAAAATAATTTGCAGAAACAAAAAAAAACTATGAAAACAAAAAATAAAACATCAAATAACCAACAAAAAAAAGGAATGAAAAAAGGAATTAATTATGTGTAAAGAGAATTTGTATCCACTACTCATGACACAGGAGAAACCAACCATACCTCTGACTTTTCTTCTAGCAGTTCCACAGCATATGTTCGGTTGTTGCAGAAGCAATGTTACACGAAATCAACTATATCTTAAACAATAACGTTGTTACTTCTTAAGTAAAGAGTAGATAATTAAGTATTAATAGAAATATCTTCTATTGTCCCTTGCTCAGGGGAGATTAACTAATCCCGTCCCTTCGCTTTAAATGTATTTGTTCTTCAACTATTGCCTTATTCTTTGCTTCTAGTTGTTGAACTATGAGAATTTCTTTTTCTCGTTTTTGATGTGGAATAGAGTATTTTAAACATCAATTATTTAAATATTCATTATTTAATTTCTTTTTGATTTTAATGGGTTTAAAATTCTTCTTTATTTTCTTATTTTAAGGAGAGTACATAATTACTACTGTATTGCTTTAGGTTAATATTCTTTTTAGAATCAACCACTTGACCCTTTTCCTTTGATAATCTTTCTTATATTATCAAATATACTTGTATTCTAACAAGCAATAATAACATCTTTATAAATACCCATTCGTTTATTATCAATGACATCACATCATTGTACATAATAAACATTGTTATTCTTGTAGTATTGATTAAGACGTTTTTCTAACCAACCGCAACGTCATAACCAGACCATAACTGGGGGAATCGAAGGATGATAATATTTTAAATAGCTGTAATGGGTTTCTAACACCTAACTTCAAATCCAAAAATGAGAAATTAAAAAAATTGAAAAAAATTAAAAAGAAAGAAAAGAATAATAAATAAAAAGTAATTAATTAAATATGAAAAGAATTGGTACCTATTATTCATATCTCAGTGGAAACCAACCCCATCCCTGAGTCTTCACTACGCATTTCAACAACACACGTCCGGTCGTGGTAGAGGCAATGTTCAATGACACCAATCATATTTTTAATTACATGGTTTTTGAATCCTTTCATGACGTCAATTTCAATTTTTAATTCTTTTATTGGGTTAATACTTTCGGCATTTGCAAGCCTATAAATCGAAATAACTACTGCAATTACTTTGACATTTTTTAATTTTTCTATTTTAATTAGCACATTTTTTAACTAGTTGACATACGATTTTTCTTCAAAAAGGCTACACCAACATCCCGAAAAGCAACAAAACCAAAACCAAAGAGAAACCACTTTATTCACTCAATCAAAAACTAAAACACAACAACAAAACACAACATTTTAAAAATATAACAAGAATAATTTTTATTAACAAAAACAAAAAAAAAAATAAAATAAAAAGAAATAATAAGTTAAAAAGTGAAAAAAAAAGAAAAAAAGAAAATAATAATTAAAATTAATTCAAACAATATAAATAAAAAATAAATTGAAATGAAAAACAATTACATTCATACACCAATAAATTATATACATAAGGCTGTATACTATATACTTCTAGTATATCGGTATAATAAGTTGATAAGTAAAGTAGACTATATTGTACTTTATGTTATATTCTAAGGTTTTGACGTCTCTATATTCTAGTTTATGTTATATTGTATTGTACTTTATGTTATATTCTAACCTATTGTGGTCTCTATATTCTATTTTACTTTATGTTATATTGTAAGCATTTGTGGTCTAAGGGCAGAATTCCACCCTTCCAAGGTGGAGATCCGGGTTCGAGTCCCGGCAAATGCACTTTTATATGTTTCAACTATGTTCTAGTATATTAGAGTATCTTATATTATTATTATATTATTATATGACTATATTATTATATTAATATATTAATATATTATTATATGTATTTATTAATATTATATGTTTATATGACTATATGACTATATTCCTTTTATGTACTACTACCTATTTTATCATGTGTATATATTATACCATTCTTTATACCTTATAGTCTTTACACTTATTTATGCTATGTATTAATCTATTAATCTATTAATCTATTAATGTGTTATACGTTTATATTCTTATAGCAATAAATTATATACATAAGGCTGTATACTATATACTTCTAGTATATCGGTATAATAAGTTGATAAGTAAAGTAGACTATATTGTACTTTATGTTATATTCTAAGGTTTTGACGTCTCTATATTCTAGTTTATGTTATATTGTATTGTACTTTATGTTATATTCTAACCTATTGTGGTCTCTATATTCTATTTTACTTTATGTTATATTGTAAGCATTTGTGGTCTAAGGGCAGAATTCCACCCTTCCAAGGTGGAGATCCGGGTTCGAGTCCCGGCAAATGCACTTTTATATGTTTCAACTATGTTCTAGTATATTAGAGTATCTTATATTATTATTATATTATTATATGACTATATTATTATATTAATATATTAATATATTATTATATGTATTTATTAATATTATATGTTTATATGACTATATGACTATATTCCTTTTATGTACTACTACCTATTTTATCATGTGTATATATTATACCATTCTTTATACCTTATAGTCTTTACACTTATTTATGCTATGTATTAATCTATTAATCTATTAATCTATTAATGTGTTATACGTTTATATTCTTATAGCAATAAATTATATACATAAGGCTGTATACTATATACTTCTAGTATATCGGTATAATAAGTTGATAAGTAAAGTAGACTATATTGTACTTTATGTTATATTCTAAGGTTTGA
>NW_001854928.1:0-1008 GCF_000209125.1 Entamoeba dispar SAW760
AAGATTAGGTTTAATTTTGTATTGATATTACATAAGCAAGAGAATACATACTATAAATATGAACAACAAATTATTTTACAATATTCTACAACTAATTTTCATGAAATCTATCATCATTCAATGTTTTTGTTCCTTATCAACAACAGACTTCCTTGTCAATAAATAGGGAATTTACTAATTAAACTTCTTTAGTAGAAATAAACTAAAAACAATGAAGATTAGATGTACTAAAAAGAACACAAACATCAGAGATTATTGAATAATCATTTCATTGAGTATGAGCTCTTTAGATTTATTTATACTTGAAGGAAGATGAACAGAAGATATTATGATAGAGTTATCAATAAAATAAACAAATAAGATAATAAAATTCAATAATGGAGAAAAAAGAAACTTAATTTAATTAAAACAATTCAGTTGTTAATTAAATATGTAAAGTGAAAAAGTGATTATTAGACAATTCATAAAGAGCATGAAAAAAAAAGAAAACCATTACCAATAGAACAATAATACTGGTATAATAATAAAGAGGTCAATAGTCATATTCATCAAACAAGTGAATATGACAAGTTTTATTAATTATTTTGTAATAAAATTATTTTACATGAAAAATATACTATTAATTGAACTATAATTGATATAACTTCAATTCTCATATCAAAAGAAGATTTCTTATTATACAGACAAATGGATATAATTTCAACCACTGATTTATTCAACATTATTCAATACCTAAATAATGATGATATTATTTCATTCTCAATGTCTTGTAAATCAATTAGAAGTGAAATAATATCTCAGTCATTGAATTTAGTTAAAACAAGATTTAAGAAAGAAATAAAACAAATAGAAACAATAATCAAATTACTTCCAAATAATTTCCATTTTGATTTCTTTGTTTTTATGACTTACAATACAAAATGATGGACAATCAATTTGTTCAACTTCTTCAACAATTACAGTCAATTCAAATACTTCATTCCACTATTTACACAAATGACTATTTCA
>NW_001854928.1:1108-5410 GCF_000209125.1 Entamoeba dispar SAW760
ACTTATTCAAAAACATATGATTGACACACAATCTATTCCACCATTATTTAGAAGAATAGTTATTAATAAGGATACTCAACCTCTTCAAAAGAGAGTTGAAAGAAAATTAGAAACACAGAAGAAAGTAATGCAAATTAAACAACCAGTGAGTGAACTAAGAAATACACTTCATGATTTATTAAAAACTATTGATAATTGATTTGTGATTATAACTGTTGTTTTAATAAACAGAGAAGTATTTATTTATTATTTTATAATAAGTTATGTGATTTCTATAAGATGAAGAGTTGATTGATATTAGAAATAAAATTTAAATAATTAAACACTTTAAGAGAAAAAGCTATTGTTTTTTAAAGTATGATTGATATCATTATATTATTGATATTTCTTATTCTTAGCATCCTTTTATTAAATCTATTTCATTTATCTATTTATGAAATATGATTAAATAAATACTATATGCAACAATTCTTCACAATGAAAACAAACCTAAAATGAAATAAATACAGAATCATCAATTGAATAAGAACTATATCAAACATAACTAAAAAACAAAATAATAATAAAAGGAAAGCACGAATGGCCGAGTGGTCTAAGGCGTCCGCTTTAGGCGCGGATATCGAAAGATGCGTGGGTTCAAACCCCACTTCGTGCATTTTTAATTTTTATTAAAAATTAATAAAATTTGTTATGTTTTATTTATTTCATCATTCTTCATTTTTATTATCACCTCACCACAACAACACATTCATATTATTATGTCTATCATCAGTAATTGATAAATACATGACCAACAAAAAAAAAGAAAAATAAAAAGAAAGGATAAGTAATAGGATAATAGAATTAAATTAACAAAAAATAATAAATAAAATACATAATAATAATGAAATAAGCAACGGAAATATTGGTATAAAAGAAATAGTCGAGATAAATAAATTTACAGAATAAACAAATTGATATAGTCATATAAAAATAAGGTATTGAATTACTATATAAAAAAACAAATAAAGTACAAACTAATTGTAATTGATCTGTTTTAGTATATTTATTTGGATAGTCCCTTCTGGATAACTGGTGTTTGTTGTTTTAATTCACACCCTCTAGTGTATTTTTCTTTAACGTGTGCAAATATCCTCCTCATTCTTTTTCTTCCTATTTTACAGTAATCCATTGACTCTTGGTAACCCTTTGTTAATTTCTCAAAGCTAGTGATTCAAAATTTACGCCTTTAATTATATCATTAATACTTGACTGTTTTGATTTTACCTCTTGTCTTCTATTTCATTTTTATTCAATAACAAATGGAGAAAAACTTTATTTAGCGAATTCTTTCAGTTTAATCTCTTTTTTAAGTCCCAGTTATATTTCTTATTCAGAGTTATTAATCTTCTTATTTGTTGAAACATTTTTTTAACATTTTCAATAGTTGTAAAACAGTTTGTAAAGAAATTGATTAGTATAAATTCTGTTTATACGACTGTTCTTGTTTTTCATTTTCATAGTTCTCATGTAACATATTCTGGTACGAAGATCTTTAATTATTATATAATAGGTCTTCAAAACCAATTTAAATTCTACATCATTTATATCATTTTTCATTAATACGATGAGTCACTGTATTATTGATTTATTTATATAATATTATCAAGTACAAAATCAGGAATAATAATGTAATATTTAGTATTTTTTGTATTCAGTTTGACACAAAATTCATTTTCATTAATAAATCAATTTCATTAATTGTTTGAATCAACATAAAGAAAGGAGGAGAGATAAGATGAAATGGTAATGAATCAATGTGAGTATTAAGGTAGTGAACAAAAGAAATAAACAAAATGAAAAATAAAAAAAAAATAATTGTAAAATTAACTTATTAATTCAAAAACATACAAAAGATGAATCAACAACCAGTGTATGAAAAAACATATCAGAAACTAAGAATTAGAGAAAATGAAGGGGCTCAACAGAGGAATTTTCAGCACGATGAAATAAACAAAGAGAGTGAACAAACAAAAAAAACAAAATGGTATAAATCTAATGAAATTCAACAAAGACAAATGTCAACAATAAGAGATGACACTACTAAAGAAGGACATAATGAGAAAAGAGAAGATATAAGTAGGAGAGAAATAAATCAAGAACATTATAATTTTGAAAAATACAAAGACATTTTATTAAGAATTAGAACATTAGTTAAAACAATATATCCAATAGCAAATCTAGAATCTGTTAATAGACTGAGTAATTTAATTATTTATAACTTGATTGTGTATGGAATAAATGTTGAAGAATGGAGAGAAATAGAAGAAATCAAGGAATTCAATATTGAAGCTCTTCAAAGAAATGTGATTGACCAAATTGTTTTAACACATAGAAAACATGAAGTAATACTTAAAGCATTATTTGTTGATAAAGTCAAAAGAATAATAACAAGAATCAACGAAGGAAATGTTTTAATTGAGGAAATATATAAATATCCATTAATCGGAACAGAGTGGGGATATGCATTTGATATCGCATTATGTAATGAAATTGTTAAAAAAGGAAATGAAATGTATCATGAATATCTTAATAATCCAATTATTTCATATTATTTAATGTATCAATTTGGAGTTGTTGATGAACAAAAACAAATAGAAATCATTAAAACAAGAATACATTTTCTGATAATGTTATTTAATATGTAATTTAATTGTTTAACATTGTTTATTATTTATTCTAAATGAGAAATTAAATACAATTCAATTTAATTATTCGATTTATTTTATGATTGATAAGAGAATAATGTATTTCTAATAACAACATAATAAATCTATTTTATTTTGTTTTATAATCATATGTTATTTAATTTAGTTATGTTTATAATTATAATTCAATTAATAAAATGTATTGATGTTCATTTAATATTTGATTCTTTGAAATAAACAAGAATTAAAAAGATAATTGATGGAATATATTTAAACATAAATTAAATGTAATAACAAATAATTTGTTTATAAAATAAATGATATTTAAATTAAAAGAAATTCCTTGATAATATAACAGCAATGAATATTTGAAATAAACATTAATTTATAAGTAGAATGATTAACAGTAAATAACTTAGAACTATCACTAATTTATTTATCATTTAAATTATATTAATAAAGAGAAAATATTGAATGAATCATATTAAACATTGTTTCAATTATGATATCATTCCAGTGATGTACTAACTTCATATGATTCATTCTTTCTTCATTTGTAAGAAACAAGGAATGACAATCAGAGATATAACATTGATATGATGGATGAACTAATGAATTAACCTTAAAGAAAGAGTCATGAACTTCACATAAATGAATATCAAGATACCTTTCATTAGAGAAGTTACGATGACAAGATAAACAAATAAATGAATGATTCAATCTCATGTGATGTTCCATTTGGGTTGTTGTTTGACAATCAAATAAACAAAAATCACAATGATATAATTTGTTGTCTTTGATTAAATCTGATTTCCTTTTCATGAATAAATGAAATTTATAGTTTTCTTTTAGAAAAAAAAGAAATGTTCGATTTATCGGCACGAACATCGTAAAGACTCCGTCCGTAATTTGGAAATCATATTCTGGCTGAACCCTTAATTGGAAGTGTATTATTCCCTAAAGAATCTTAACACCTTGACATCAGCAATTATAAAATATCAAATCAATTGGTACTAACTAAATGTATTATTCATTGATTATTATGACTGAAAAACTTTCGTTATATATAACATTTTAATTTCAAAATAAAAAGAAACTAATGAATAACAAAAAAGAACTTAAAAGGGTTGAAGAATAAGAGATTAGATAAAAATAAAAAACTAACATAATTAGAAACGATAAAAAATTGAAACAATTTTAAGATCTGATCAAGATTACTCCTAACAATGAATAATGAAAAATCTCATTCAGAAGTAAGTCGGAATGAAGCTGGCACAGTGATGTTTCAAGAATTAACCCAACAATCTGAAAATTTGATAAATGAACCTTTAGTAAATGTTGTTCCTCAAATCATTTCAGTAAATAAAGATTATGAAACACAAGAAATAAATGGAAATTTACAATTAAAAGAATTTAATGAAGAATTAGAAACACAACATACTCCTCAAACAAAATATTCTTCTAGTATATTAACAAATACTAACCAACCAACCACACCTCAAATTATAACAACAAATATATTAAATACAAATAAAGATGGAATATATGAAGGACTTCCAAAAGTAGGAATAAATAATCAAATTAATACATCAAGAATCATAGATGGTAGATTATT
>NW_001854927.1:0-13577 GCF_000209125.1 Entamoeba dispar SAW760
TGTTTTCCTCTCTTTTTAACCATAGACGTTTTTTTTAAATTTAATGTCTTAATAATCAATTTTCTATTCTTTAAATATTTTAATATAAAAACAAACATCTAATAAATACTCTTCTTTTGTTATTGGAATATTATGATTTAATGTAACTGTTCTTAATACCTTAAATAATGCATTTAAATCATCTAATGATTGTGGTTGAATAATAACAACAAAATTTTCTCCAATAATTAATTTGATTTTGTTTAGTTCATATTTTGAAACAAAATTAATTGTATATAATCCATACTCTTCTTTAATCTTTCTATGTCGAACTAATCGTAATTTTCTTTCAACAAAACAAATCCAAATCAATCTATATACTAATGGCTGTCCTTCTTTGAATCCAACAGCAACATCAAAATATAAATTATCTACTTTTGTTCGATTCTCTTGAGGTACAGCTATTGCCTTTTCAACTAATTCTTTTGATGTCTCATCTAAATCTCGTTGCTTTTCAGCTTCAGCCATCTCTTTTCTTTTATTCTTAGTTCACTATTCTATTTTTATCATTGAAATTCTGTTTAATTCTATTCATCTACTTCATTTTACTATTTATTTATAGAATTTGTTTTTTATTTATTATTTTTTATTTTTTATTTTTTTTTATTATGAATAACATTTCTCTATTCTTATATTTTCCTTATCTTTGGTAAAATTTTGGGAAATAATTTTTATTTGATTTGACAGAAAAAATTTTATGACTCTTTGAATTCAAAAGGATTGAATAAAAAGAAGTACTTAGTTATTAGTTAGAAATGAAAAACAAAACAAATACTTTCTATTAAAAGACAAGTCAATAAATGACCCCAATAAGTTTTGAAATAAAGGGTTGTACCATAGTAACTAAAACTAAAAAGAATATTAAAAAGAAGTGATGTTGACTTAATAACAAATAAAATGAAAAACCATTTTATAAATGTAATTAAATTATAAAAAAATAGTAAAAAAATGAATTATAGTCTTACTTTTTATTAATTAAGTTGAAATACTAAGTAAAATAAATATATTATATTAAGTATCTTTTGATTTTCTTAACAAAGTTTTATATAAATTCAAATACGTTAATGACACTTAGTAATAAACTAAAACTATAAATCAACTTTTCTAAACGATTATACTCTTTTGTTTATTTCTAAGGGAAGTTATTTAAACAGTACAAGGTTATAACAGGTTTTTCTGTTTTAAACTTTTTTGAATTAATCCTAACACATTTATTTTCGTAACTACTAAAACTTTGTGCTATAGTAATTTATTCACTTTAAATGAGAATAAAGTAGTAACAGAAAAAGAAATACAAGTAGTAAAAAAAAAGAAAATAAAATTTCATTCTTGAAATTAACAAGAAATTTTTTATAAGCTTAAAAAAAAAGAATAAATAAATCAATAAATAAGTATTGATTAAAAGAGGTAAAATGAAGATAAATTCCTCACTCATTGAAAAGAACTAAAAGAAGTAATAAACAATAATAAAAAATGAATAAACATAATAGAAAGAAAACTTTAAATTTCAAATTAAATGAAAAAAAAAAGATATTGTAAAAAGAATTATTAAAGAATTAATAAAATAAAATAAAAATAATAAACAAAAACCCTAGAATAGAAAAAGAACTTGACTTTAACTAGATCAGAAGAATTTAAATGCCAGCACAAGCCAATAAGAAGGGAGTCTCAAAGAAAGTTGATGCTTCTGATAAGAAAGTATTTATGAACGCTATTGTTACAGGAATTACTGATAAGAACGGACTTGTTCTTGCAACAAAGAAAGAAGAAGAAAAGAATCCAATTGTTGTGATTGCATATCTTGAACTTCCAAGATTTGACAAAAAACAAAACAAAGAAGAGACATTTGCTTACGAGTGTGGAGAGTTATTGAGAAAAAAACTTGTTAATGGCAAAGAAGTAAAATTTGAAGTTATTAGTGAAGCAACTGATAATATTCCAAAGATGGTAATTCCATTTGTTAATGGAGAAAATATTGCACTTACTCTTCTTGAAAATGGATATGGTATTTTAAAGGGAAAAGGAAAAGAAATTGATGAATATACTAATGCTGAAAATAAAGCAAAGAGAGATAAGAAAGGAGTTTACTGTGATACTCCAGAAAAAGTTTCTATTAAAAAACCAACTGATCCAAAATTAACAACTAAAGAACTTGACTTTTATGTAAATAAAAGCCTTAATGGACACATTAAGAAAGTTGATGCACCAGGACAATTTATTGTTGAAACACCAGAAAGAAAAATTGTAAGAGTTTCACTCTTTGGAATTAATCAACATGCACCATTTAATGTAGAAAAGAAACAATTTGAATTTGATGATATTGCTAAAGAAGCTATCAAATTCAACAATAAGAATTATAACCAAAGAGACTGTGTTGTTAAAATTATGGACAATGGAAAGAGAGTAACAGGAATTATTACAGTTGATAAGAAAGATATTGCTGAAGAATTATTAAAGAATGGATATGTCACTGTTTCTACATTTGAAGAAAATACCGAATCAGTAAAGAAAGTATATGAAGAGCGTGAAGCACTTGCTAAAAAAGAAAGAAAAGGAAGATTTGTTAATTTTGATCAAGCAGCTGAAGACGCAGCCAAAGCTAAAAAAGAAAAGAGAGAAAAAGATCTTAAAGAAAGAAAGAAGAATGCCAGAGTAATTAGAGGAGCTAACATTCTTTTCATTGGTAAGTATCTTAGAATTGAAAAAGATGGAGAAATTCTTAACGTTAAATTTGCATCAATTAAACCACTTTATAAGAAAGATGATAAAGCATTCAATGAACTTATTGAATTTAGAATGAGAGAAGTTATTAGAAAATTAATTGTTGGAAAGAAATTTGAATGTAAAGAAGCATATAAATCTGAAAATAAAAAAGGAGAAGAAACTATTACTGAAGTCTATTATGATGTTTATGCTGATAAGACAAATGTTGCTATTCCATTATTAAAAGAAGGACTTGTTGTAGTTGATGAAAGGGTTAAAGATCAATTCTATCAATCATTTGATTATAGTCAATTAAAGGCTGTTCCAAAGAAAACATATAAACCAGTTCCAATTACTAATTATTCTAATTTAGATAATGTTAAGGATATGCTTATTGGAAATAATTTCAAATGCATTATTGAAAAAGCTATTTCATTAACTGTATATCTTATTTACATTCCAGAGAAAAATTCACAACTTATTGTTCATCTTCAAAATTGTTTTGTTCCAAAAGATGATTCTAATGATAATCTTAAGAAATTTGTTGATAATGCTAAAACAAATGTTAAACAATTATGTGAATATCGTGAAGTTCTTGTTGAATTTAAGAGATATAATAAAGGAAATTTATATGTTGAAATTCTTAATAATGGAACAGATTTAGCTCATTATATTCTTGAACACGGATTTGCTATTCCAACTGGACGTTATAATATTTCATCTGAGATTGAACAAATGAAAGAAAATATGACTCAAATTTATCAATTTGACACTCAAAAGAAGAAAGAAGTAACTGAAGTTGTTGAAAAGAAACCAAAGAGAATTACTGAAATTAAATTCAGTGCTGAACAAAAAGTCTACTTAACAGGTTTTGATGGAGAAAAGATTGGTTATTATGATAATGCTGAAGACGCTAAAATCATTGAAGAAGTTAACACTATGTGTAAGACTGTTAAGAAAGGTGCTATGAAACCAGCTGTTGGTGATAAGTGTATTGTTGAATCTAAAGGATTTTTCTATAGAGCAGAATTTGTTGAAGTTGCAACTGGTGCTAATGTTCTTAAATGTATTGATACAGGAGCTGTTATTATCTGTGGTAAAAACAAATTAAAACCAATTACTGAAGAAATTGCTGGTAAACCTGTTACTGTTAAAACTGTTGGACTTGTAGGACTTAAGACTCTCACTACTAAAGATGTTGACTTCTCTGCTGCTGTTGAAGCTGTTGCTTCATACTATAAGAAAGAAGTTTCACTCTTTGTTTCTGGTGAAGAGGCTAAAGTTGTTGTTGAAGGTGTTTGTATTAACACTTATCTTGTCCAACATGGTCTTGCATTTGTTGACAAACATTTCCATGACAATAGTGAATGGGGTGTTGCTTTATTAGCTGCCCAATCACAAGCTAAAGAAAACCATCTCAACGTTTGGAGATATGGTGAAGTTGCTGATGAAGAAGAAAAGAACTAAGTCATTAAACTAATTTGAGAAGTCCTTTTTTGCTTTATTTTTGATATTTTCTCTTATTATTTGTTATATTGAAATAAGTGTAATTATATCAATTCAAACATAATAACACATTATTCTTTTTCTTTATTTTAAAAATTTCATTAACCTAAATATCCATTTATAGTGATGTAATGATTCATTATGTTTTGTTATTTTAACATTTATAAAGTGAAAAGTTTTAAGTCGAGTGGGAGTAATTTTGTTCATAAGTGTGGTAATATGTATTTCATAATATTAAACAGTGTGACTGATATTATAATCTATTTTGATTAGATTTGTCAATTTGAAAATTAAAAGAAGTTATTTAATAAACTAATTCTTTCTTTATGAAAGAAATAGATTAGCATTATTACAAATAGAAGTATTAATATATTGATTCATTAAATTACATTTTCTTTCTAACATTATTTATTTAGGATTCAAAAGATTATGAGATAACACAAACTTTATCTGTCTTTATATTTTGTGTTGATTTTTTAATTCAATTCTACTAAAAATTTTTATTTTAAATATAAAAATTTATATTAATCTCAATGTATTGTAATTATTAATTTATGAAGATAAATGAATTTAATAAATTAATAGAATGTTTGAAAGCAAGATTGAGTTTGTTTTTTAATATAATTGTAGAGAGTAATGATTTTTTGAGGAATGATATAAATCTTTCATTAAATCAAGTGATTTAATTTTTTTATTGAGATGTTATTTTATTTTTGATATATGATATGGTTCTTCAAAAGGTTAAGTTGTATAATGTAGAAAGAATGATAAAAGAAAAGAATGAACAGATTAAGTGATATAAATCGTTGTTTTAATAAGAATGAACAAAATGAATATAAATACACATAAAAACAAAGTGATAATCAAGAAAATGTATCAAATATTGTTCATTTTACAGTTAAAAAAAGAAGAGTTATAAAGAAAGAATCAAAAGACAATAATTCATTTAAATCAAAGAACCTATAATATTTATTGAGCTTGGATTTGTACCAAGTGGAAATAAACACCTTTTTCTTTTATCAGTTCATCATGAGTTCCTTGTTCTACTACCTTTCCTCCAGAAAGAACAACAATAATGTCAGAATCTTTTACAGTTGATAATCTATGAGCAATAACAATTGATGTTACTTGTTTAACAGTCTTATCAATTGCTTGTTGAACAATCATTTCTGATTCAGAATCAAGTGCTGATGTTGCTTCATCAAGAATAAGTAATTCAGGTTGAGTTATTAATGCTCTAGCAATAGCAATTCTTTGTTTTTGACCACCAGATAATGAAGTTCATCTTTCACCAATTATAGTATTATATCCCTGTGGTAGTTGACAAATAAAATTATGACAATTAGCCATTTTAGCAGTAGCTACAATTTTATCCATATTTTCTGCAACAAGATTCTAATTGGTCATCAGTCCAACTTCCACATATACCACTAACAATGTTTTCTTCAATAGTTCCATCAAATAATAATGGTTCTTGTCCAACATATCCAGTTTTATTTCTTAATGTTGCTAATTTAAATTCTTGAATATTTCTTCCATTAATTTTTACTGTTCCTCTTTCTGGATTATAGAAACGTTCAATTAATTGAATGACTGTTGATTTTCCACAACCAGAATGTCCTACAAGTGCAACAGATTTACCTTTAGGAATAACAAAACTTACTCCATCAAGAATAACTTGTTCTGGTCTTGTTGATATCTAAATTTAATATCATCTAATTCAACTTGGTCAATAGTAAAGTTCTTTTCACCTTCATTACTAAATGGATCTTGAGGTGATTTTCTATCTATAATTTTAAAAATACTTTCAGCTGCAACTTTTGCATTACCAAAATCTGCCATATGTGTTGCAGCAAATCCTACTGACATAGCTCCAAAGATAATTGCACGTACTGCTTTCATGATTCCCTCCATACCATTTGGATCATCTTTAAGTTCTTGACCTGCAACATACATTAATACATAATATTTCCAGAATATAAATGCATGAACCCATCCAAGAACAAGTCCATTAATAATTGCAGTAAATGGTGCTCGTTTAGATGGTTTAACAAGATAATTACAATATTTCTCTTTGAAATAATCTTCTTTTGCTAACATTTTAATTGTTTTTATATTTTCAACAACTTCTGTCATAAGATTTTCTGCATTAGCATAGATTTTTGTTTCTGGTCCAGTAAATCCAACTGAAATTCTCAATTGGATATATGTGTTAAATACAATTAATGGAACAAAGATAGTTGCTATTACTGATATTTTTACATCATTGACATATCCAAAAAATAACTGAGAATAAACAATGGATCATTGTTCCAATCAAATTATCTGTTACTCCATTCAATTTAGTTGCATCAGCTGCAAATCTTCCAGTTGAATTCTCTTTTTTTATCAAACCATCCGTTATCTTGTCTATAAATTGCATAAAATGATAATTTTCTTACTCTATATGTCAAGAACTCTCCTGACATCAAAAAGAATGCTTTATGTAAATATGTTGAGATAAATGCACCATATGAAATTCCAACAAAAATATAAAAATATTTCATAACGTCATCATCATTTGGAATTCCAGTTAAATAAACAGTAACAAGCATAACTATAGATTCACAAAGATAATATGAGAATATTGGAAATAAAGCACCATATATCATTGAACCAATAAGTCCAAGAATCATCCATGGAATTTCTTTGAGATTTAATCCAAAAACTCAACCAAATACAAAGAAATGTGCACTAAATTTTTGCCAATTAGTTCTATGATCATCATCAACTTCAATATATGTTTTGTCAACTTCATTTTGTTCAGGAACAACATCTTCTTCTAAATCTTCATCATTATCAAATTTCTCTTGTTGTTTCTTTCCCATTTCTTGATTTTTAACAAGTTTATAGAATAGTCCTTGTTTTTCCATTAATGTTGTGTAATTTCCATCTTCAACAACTTGTCCATGATCAAATACAAGAATTCTATGTGCATCTCTAATTGTAGATAATCTATGTGCAATAATAACTGATGTTCTTCCAGCAGCCTTATCTAATGCTCGTTGGGCAGTCTTTTCTGATTTAAAATCTAATGCAGAAGTAGCTTCATCAAGAATAAGTAATTTAGGATCATTCATTAAAGCTCTTGCAATAGAAATTCGTTGCTTTTGTCCTCCAGATATTTGAGCACCACGTTGACCAAGTACTGTATCGAATTTTTGAGGAAGTGAATTAATAAAATTAGTAGCATTAGCAATGTGTGCACATTTCATAATTTTTTCTTCTAGTTCTGGCATCAATAAACAATCTTGTGGATCTGATGTATCATGATAATGTGGTGCAAGAATATTTCTATGTGCACCAAGTGCTATATTTTCTTTGATTGAGATTGCAAAGAGTGAAGGTTCTTTTCCAACTACTCCAAACATACTTCGGTATTCATACAAATTAAACTCTCTAATATCAATACCATCTATCATAATTTTACCATCCACTGGTTCATATAATCTTTGTAATAATCCAATAATTGTTGATTTACCACATCCAGATGCACCAACTAATCCAACAGAATGTCCAGCTTTAATTTCTAGATTGAAATTATTAAGAATTAACATATCTGGTCTTGTTGGATAACAAAATGAAACACCTTCAAACACAATATTTCCTTCTTTAATTTCACTAATATGTCTCTTTCCTTCATTTTTAATTTTTGGAACTCTTTCAATTGTTTTGAATATTCCATATGCTGATGATGTTCCTTTAAAGATAGATCCAATTGGAGTTGCAATTTGAGAAAGACCCAGTGTTCCACAAAGTACTGAAAAGACAACAATAGATTAACTCAAAAGAAATACATCTTAGAATGAAAAAAAATAATGAAGGTTATTATAATGAAAAAGAATAAAAAAACAATAACATTAATAATCATTCAAATAATGAAAAACAAACAGATAAATCAAATTGAAAATGTAATAATTACATAATAATATTATTAAATAATTATTTAAAATAGTTGTTAAAAATAATTGAATAGTTCTTTTCATTTATTCAGTTATTTACCTATAATGTTCTGATAGTTTGATAATAATCACTTTCTTTTATTCTATAATGAAATAATATTATTCAAGTATTAATATCATTAAATGTTTTTTTTGACTTTATTATTATACATTTCTTCTTTAGTACTTAATGTGTTATTCTTTCTTCATACAATCCATGTATTTATCTTTATTACAGTCATTTTCAAATAAAATTATCTTTTATCCAATTGACACTTGCCCTTTCTTAACTCAATTCACTTTCATTAAAGTAGTTGTCTTCTCTTCTGTTCAAGTAGTATTTGGTCTTTTATCTCCCTTTCTTCAATGCTTTCTTTCTTCTTTACTTCTTTTAATTATATCTTTCAGACATCATCTTCATCCTTTTTACTTTCTCTTTCCATCGTCATCTCATACTGATCTATCTGGTGTATTGTATCCATCTAATGATGTCAAATTATCTTTGACTTTGTTGTTCCACTCTGATGAAATTCATAATGTTTCAAAACTCCATACAATCTCAAAGAAACTTATCAAATGGATTTTTCTTATATTGTTCTTTATCCAATGGATATCTTTTCTATTGTGTTATATAATAGCCAATTATATAGTCTTCTATGGAATAGCATTCCTTTATTTTCTTATTGTGATTTTATCATTCTATCTATCATTTTCATCATCATCATCATCACCACCTCAACCAAACCCATCTCCATTATACGATGTATTAAATCAATTATTGCCTGTATTAACACAAACAAAGTGTGAATTTACTCAAATAACCATTTATATAACATCTCAATACTACTCTTTTGAATATATTCAACCATTTCTTCAATCCTCACAATTAGCAAACAACTACATTTTAGTATTTGATCAAATTGGTGATGAGATTCTTCTTCTTAGATCAACAACAAAACATCATACAAATGACCAACTAAACAACACAATTGAAGATGCTGCTGATGCAGAAGGGATTACTCTTACTAAATGTTCTCGTTCTTCACCATCTTCAATGCTACTTTCACGTTCATTTAAAACATCTGTTATAACATCAAGAAATAACTATTCGTTAATGAAAAAAGATGAAACAAAGATTAAACACATTGTGAAATTAATTAGTCGAATGGTAGTTCAAGTAGATAGAATTGGAATTGAATAAAAGAAAATAAAGAAAAAATAACTAAAACTAAAAAAAAAAAGAAAAAAAATAATTGAATGAAGTTCCAATTTTGTGGAGGTTTAAATGTTCCAGATTGGCTTTTAAAAGAAATTGGAACAGTTCAACGTCTTAATAATGAAGAAGTTAAAGAAATTAGTATAGAAATAATTAATAATATGATAAAGAAAGAAGGATTTAATAAAAAAGAATTCAATTCAATTTGTGAAAGACGTAAATTAACAGAATCTGATTTAAGAGGGATTATTACAACATTAAGATTTATATTATGTTCAGCAGCACAATATGATATTAGTAGTGAAAGATTATTAGAAGAAGAACTTGAAATTGGAATAGATATAGAAATTGCAGAAACAATATCAAAAATATATGAAGAATATAAAGAACATTTACAAAGAATATTAATTCAAAAGACAATTAAATTACCACATATTCAAAATATTCAAGAAATTGAATATAATATAATAAAAAAAGATGAAATTACTAATGAAAATATTAAACCATATATTATTATTCATATAATTACACAAATAAATTCATTTGATTTAATTATTCAAGAAAATCAAATTAAAGAAATGATTTTATCAATAAAAACAGCAATAAAAATAATGAAAAAAGGACTTAATAATAATTAAATTTTTATTTAATAAATAATTAAATTGTTTTATTTATTTATAATTCAGCAAAATTTTCAGGTAATTCATTAATTTGAGTTGAATAATATCGTTCTAAATCTCTTAAATTATCCATTTCATTTTTTAATACAAAATTTATAGCTATTCCTGTTCTACCAAATCTACCTGATCTTCCTATTCTATGAATATATACTTCTCTATTTAATGGCATATCATAATTAATTACTAATGAAATTTGTGTAACATCAATTCCTCTTGCCCAAACATCAGTTGTAATTAATACTCTTTTTTCTCCTTTTCTAAATATATTCATAATATAATCACGTTCTTGTTGTGGCATTTCTGAATGCATTGAAATTACTGGAAAATTAGCTTTCATCATATTTTCTGTAAGCCAATCTACTTTTTTTTTCATATTACAAAATATTACACTTTGTGTAATTGTCATACTATCATAAATTTCACATAATGTATCAAATTTTTGTTCTTCTTTTTCTATTTCAATAAAATATTGTTTAATTTCTTCTACTGTAATTTCATTTCTTTTAATTAATATTTCTATTGGTTTATTCATTATTTTTGTTCCTATTTCTATAACATCTCCTGTAAGTGTAGCTGAACATAATACAATTTGTCTTTTAATAGGTAAATATTTAATTATATCATAAATTATTTCCATAAATCCTTTATTAAACATTTCATCAGCTTCATCAATAACAAGTGTTTTAATATGTCTAACATTTATTACTCTTTTTTTAATTAATCCCATTATTCTTCCTGGTGTTCCACTTATTACTTGACACCCTTTTTCAATTGCTTTAATATCTTCTTTTTCACTTTTCCCTCCAATACATCCTCTTACTTGAATAGCCATATATTGTGATAATCCACTAATAACTCTTTCTGATTGAATAGCAAGTTCTCTAGTTGGTGAAATTATAATTACTTGAACTTCTCTTTTATTACTTTCAACATTTTGTAAAATTCCAATAGAAAATGTTGCTGTTTTACCTGTTCCTGATTGTGATTGTGCAATAACATCTTTTCCTTTTGTTATTGGAACAATTCCCCTTTGTTGAATTCCTGATGGTTTATTATATCCTTGTTGATAAATTCCCTTAAGTAATTCTTCTTTTAATCCCATACTTTCAAATGTTTCATAAATTTCAATATTCTCTTTTCTTTTGTTCATTCTGTTTTATAAAAATTGTTTTCTTAAAAATAAAACCCTTTTTTTTTTTTTAATTTTTTAATTTTTTACTTTTTACTTTTTAATTTGATGAATATGAAGAAATAGATTTAAAATCTCCCCCCTTATACTTAGAAAAATAGAAACCAATTCTATTAACACTTAATTAATTATTCTTTATTATTATTATTTTTTTTAATCTTTACTTTAATTCATTTTTTGAATTGCTGCTAAATATGTTTCTTTTGAAATAAGTTTTTTACGAAACCATCTATCAAAGAATAATTGATCAGTATCTTTATCTAATTGAAATTCAAGAAGTTTTTTAATATTTCTATCATTTAAACAAAAATTATTCATTAAATTATTTTCTAATTCTTCAATATTTATTATTTTTTTTCCAAATAATGTTATTGCAATATCAACTGATTCATGAATAATATTTAATTCTTGTTGTATAAAATAAATTGCTGTTTCTTTTGGAATTAATTGTCTATTACAAACTTGTGCTAATTTTTTAATTCTCCAACTATTTTCACATTCTTCATCTTCTGCAAGAATTGTTCCTTTAATATTATGAATTAAATTATATCTAATTTTCCCTGTTTCAATTTTTGGTGTTTTCTTTTCTTTTATTGTTGGTTTATCTATTATTTCTTCTTCATTCCCTCTAATAACAACATCTTTAACTTTTTTGATATTTTCTTGATTATTTCTTTTCTTTTTCTCTAACCATTTGTATACTTTATCTTTAGTCATACTATTATCTCTTATACTTTCTAATTTCCCTTTAAATTTCTTTTCAAAACACCTTTCTTTGTATTCAATAAAATGATTTGGATTAATTTTTTGTTTCATACATACTTCTGTAAAACCCTCAAGTGGTCCTCCTGATTCAACTATTTTTAATTCTTCAATTAATTCTTCTGTGATGTGCTTAAACTTTTCTTTAACTTCTTTTTCAATACTATCAACTGAAATTATCTTGTTGTCTCTTCCAACAAGTATTTTCTTGAGATCTGTTATAATTAAACAAACACTTCTTCCTGTATTTTTTTCAATTATATCAATCCCTAACATATTAGTATCATCATACCATCTCATATGTCCGTATACTAAATATGTTTTTGACATCATCTTCATTATAGACTTCAATCGTTTACTTAATCCTTCATCTATATAATCAAAATAGTCAATGAATTGATCAATAGTATTCTCTCCCATTTTATTCTGATTATCTTTTTTAGTCCTTTTCTTTTTTACAAAAATCTTAAAAAATAAACATCATTTCTCTTTCTTTTTTTTTCTGTTTTTTATTCTATTCCAATAATCCCTTTAAATTTCATTTTTTGAACTTTTCTTTCAACACTAAACTTATTTAACTTTCCTTTTCTTTGTATTTTTAAACATTTTCTTTGTTTATTTATCACATTTTTGTTAAATATTCTTATTTTTTTATTTATTTATTTATTTTTTTGTTATTTTAATTATTTATTTTTATCAATAAACATTGTGTAATCTCAGATAAAAGTTATCATAATATTTTTGAAATAACACAAAGAGAATAATAGAATTTATCAAACAATAGTGTTATAATCATTTCATTTTTAAATAGTATTTAAACATTTTTCATCTATTTTATTAATATGAATGAATTATATTTAATATTATTCAAAATATTGAATGTTTTACATTCAATAAATTTAATTTATATATTAATTTGATTATTTATTTTATTTAAGTTATGTTTGTATTTATTATTTTTATTCATTAAATATTTTCTTTCATAATTTTTATTTCTATTTGTTTTTGAGTGTGTATCATTGGAGATATTAAATACTATATTATATCTTGTTATATTTGGTTTATATATTTCTTTATTTTATGTATAGTTCTTTTTATTTTATTGTATCTTCTTTTTCTACACACTTCATAATAATTTGTTATTGTTATTTCTTATTATGCTAAATTATCTCTTTTTATTTATTCTTTCTTTATACTTTTTTATTGTTTTCTTTTTCTAAAATCTTTTTTTCTTTTAAGTATTCAATTTATTAATTCTTCTTTAATATTTATTTTATTCTGTTTTCGTTTTATATATATTATCATTTGTATCTTGTATTTCTATTATTTCTATTTCTATTTTCTCATATTAGTTATAATTGTATTTATGTTGTAAATTGTTTATATTATATCTATTTCATTTTACTATCATTTTTATACATATTTAATTTATGTGATGTAATAATTACATTTTCTCGTATCACTCTATATATTTTTAATATCTTTTCTTCATTTGATACAAA